>NW_015386827.1:230431-246790 GCF_001527695.2 Protobothrops mucrosquamatus
ATATATATATATATATATATATATATATATATATATATATATATATATATATATATATATATATATATATATATTATAAATTTATGTCACCCATCTCACTATCCTGAGTGACTTGGAGGGATTACAATAGAATACACATAGGTATAAAACATTAAAATTAGATTAGCAACAATTAAGTAAAAAGTTAGGAGCACAAACTAGGCGCACAAACAGTATGGAGTTGGATTTGTGTCTCTCACTCAACCTCCTCCAGCCTAGTGCACCCCCATTGGGGCCTCAAACCAGTTGGCAGAGCCAAGTTTCAAGGTTCTTCTGGAAGACTAGAAGGATGCAGGCAGATCACTCAGGAGGGAAGATGATCCAGAGGGCAGAGGCCACAGCAGAGAAGTCTCTTCTACCTCCCAACTGAGATAAGGATGATCGTTTAATACAATTCTTATATTTATACAGTTCCATTTTATCTTTTCACTATAGCTCCAGGTGATAGTTATATGGATATGAATGACATATTACTATTCCTCTGGGGTAAAATTATAAAAAAAACAATGGGAACCCACTGTAGTAGATTTGATGAATCATTCATTTCTAGCAGCTTTTAACTTTGCCAGTTATTTTGGGAAACAATTTCATTGTCCACAGCAGCTATTGTTACCTGTAGAGGTATTTTACTAAATTTGTGCTTAATATGTAGCTATAGCAATTGTTTCATAACCATAGCACTCTTCACGAGCTTTAGAAATTATTATAATAAAGACACGTTTTTATAATATAAAACTGCTGGATAGAAGTAATCTAAAATATATTAGCATTTGACTAACTGATTTGGTTTAATGTTTTTCAATGCTTTTTATGATGTAAGCTGCCCAGAGTCATTGGATATGAGATGGGCATCAAATAAATTTTATAAATAAAATAAAATAGAAATTGAATATTTTAGCAGTTTCCTGTTTGGTAATGAAAAAGACCAAAGTCTTTCATTAAAAGACTTTAATAAAAAGTTACAGTGTTTGTTCAAGCCATGCAGAATATTTGTCCTCAGCCAATTCTAAATACATAATGAAAAATATGGTTATAAAAATGTTTAGCATATCTATAGGCAGCTGTATCAGCAACCAAGATCATTAGTTTGGGGTACAATTTCCCAAACTGTTCACTATAGGATAGGTCAAAGTAGCTCAGCATGAGTCATTAAAGTTACTTATTTTGTTGCTCTCTATATACTATAAGCAATTAACACATATTAGCCAAGCTGTTCTGAAATTGGAAATTGCATAAAAGAATGTACAACAGGGGAGATATGTGAAAAGCATTTTGTTTTTTTGTTAAATAGATGTTGTTTGCTTTTTGCCTTTATTCAGGTTTCAAATGGCAAACTATAAAACTGCAAATGTCTATATTGATCTATGCTGGCGTGGAAACATTAATACATGTAGCCAATTTTTTTTGCAAACTTACTTTTTTAAAATATCCCAAATATATTTTCTTAGCATGTATTTTGTACATATTTTTAAAATGCAGATATACTTGTGGTAACTGGACCTGCAAAAACAAACTCATAGCAATTGATGAGTGAGGCCATTGAGACTAATATGAAGTAAATGTCTGAAATGAACATTGTGTTGTGGGTCTATTTCATTTTGGCTGTAACTCAGCTGGACTGCAGTTTGTATCAGACTTTGGAATCCATGTGTTCATTGAACCCTTGCCCGTCCTCGCTGTTTCAGAGAATGGATATTGAGAGACCAGCACTTGGCTCTGGATGGCTGTCTTTGCAGAAATAGACAAAAGTCTTGACGTGTCAGGCCTTTGAGGTAGACCATGCCATGTCCAAGAAATACAATACTGCAATTCTGCTTTATTGATATAGGCTACAATAACAGTAACTTGAAAAGCTGAAACTTTTCCCTTTCCTCTCTCCTACAACAAAGTGAACTTATATCTAGTTTCTTTCTAATCCTTCATGCTTTTCTGGGACTAATTCATATTTTGCTAACTGCTATGTTATTTCCAAAAGGTCTCTATATGATTCTCTTCCTGAAGGGAGCTGTAGCGTACTCTTTCTGAACAGACTGACTCTTCAGAAGCTCCAGAGGTTTTGGATAACTATTGTCTGGTCTCCAACTTCCTTTTTGTGCTAATGGTTGTTGAGATGGTAGAGGCAGATCAACTTTGCGGCACTCCAGAAGAAACAGATTATATTAATTCCTTTCAGTTAGGATTCAGATCTGGGACTTAGACAGCATTGGCTGCTCTCTTGGATATCCTGTATTAGGATCTGGATGAGAGCAATGTGACTTTTGTGGTCCTATTGGACCTCTCAACAGCTTTCAGTACTAATAACCATGATATCTTCCTGGAAATGACTGCAGGGTTAGGAATTGGAGGCTCTGTTTTGTGGTGATTCTGCTCCCTCAGTGGAAACATCTTTAGTTTCAGTATATTGGGTGGTGGATGAAAGAGTGATATATAAGATGCCCAGGTATGTGTATGTGTGTGGGGGGTGAAGTTGCTTTTCTGTGGAAATACCAATGTTTTGAAAAATCCTTCAAATGGAGATCAGGCTGGCCTTCTTCCTGATGGTCTTCAGAAAAATATTAAAAACACAGTTTTTCCTAAAGTCTTTCACTTTTTGTAAACACCTTACTATCATTTATTCTTTTTTATTCCTTTTTGTTTGTTTTCTTTTTGTTTTTTATTTGTTTGTATGATTTTTCCACTGGTGGATTTTATGATTTTATTGTAATATATTAAATTGTAATTTTGTTATATAAGTTGCTGAGAGCTGTTAGATTGTGACAAACTATCAGTTAAACAAACAATTTTCACTTGAAATAATTCCATCATATCTATGCCTATTAATGTGATGATCTCAGTTAACACAGAAGGTCTGTACAAATGGTTGTATACATGTAATATAGAGGCAGTAAACTTGCTGTATGTTTGCTTTAGCTACTGATCTTAAGAAATCAAGCATTTTGCAAACTGACATTTCTGTACATTCTTTGACAGATGACCTGCATTTATCTTTTGACACTAAACATCAGGAAAATTTGCTAAACAAGCTTCATTAATTAGATTCAAGAGGAACCCAATTTGTTTTCACCTCACATCAGGTTACAAGAAATAATTAAACAGAGCCCACATTTTATATCTACTGTCCAAAACTTGATGTAATACATAAAAGCAGTTATAGGATACATGATTCTGATATATTTCAGCAAAGCCCTCCAGAATTATAGGCATTATGCCTATAATCTTATTTTTTCCCTAAATATTACCTTATATATTTTAAGGCGAGATCATGTATTAATAGACATGTTTTTACAAATATTTCCTAGAAATATTCCTTATTGTCTGTATGGAAAACATGGTACAAATAACTATATTCAAGCTGAACAATTTGTGACTTGATATTTAGTCACAGTTTCCATTTCATGCTTTAGTATCCATAATGAAAAATTCAATGCAATGATTTCAGTTTACAAAGCTTTGTCTGTTTTGATCTTTACTTTTCAGGTATGTTGACTGTTCCTTTGTGATCCCACTGGGACACCATGTGGGAATTTAGAGAACTGCAAGACATTAAAAAGTTATTGCGAAAACTCAACAAGAAGGAGGATTCAGGAATTACAGTCAGGAATAGGCTCTGAAATCATATGCTTTCCTTACTAATTTCTCTATTATATAATCTCCTTCATAGTTTAAAGAAAATGTTGGTATGATTGGATTCCCCCTCTTTCTTAGCAGGATGTTGGCAGAAAATTTCCATTCTGCTTAGGAAATCTCAGAGTTTGTAATCAGATTCCCACAAAGGACTTTCTATCTTTTTAATGTTATAACAACAAATGCAAAATTCCCAACTCACAGAATTCTCCTCCTGTAAAACATCAGCCTGCTACTTTAGAGACTCTGCCAGCTGCAACATTTAGGATATTGTTCAAAAATGGATGCGGGTTACAGGAAAGATCAATTGGGTTAGGACAAGTAAAAAGAATGTATGTTGAGAGGAAGCAAGAAGAGCAAGAGAATAAAGAGGAAAAAGTAAAGAACCATTAAAAAGGAAAAAGTTACTCTGAACCACAAAGAACTGACTTCTAAAGATTGTCTTTTCATTACAATACAGTTGGCTACTTGGCCAGTTCAGTAAATCACACAAAGAGATGAATTATACATTGTTTTGTCATAAAAACATTTCTCAAACTCTTCCTGTAATGTTTCCTTTTTAATGGGATGCAGGTGGGAAGGGCTTAGAAAGATTTGAATAGGGTGAAAGGGACATGAAATTTGGCTGTGTGGACCATCCCTTAAATAAATTAACAAGCATAAAACCAAAAATATCAGGACACTAACCATGACCTTGAACACTTTCCATCTTACTGTGAGTTCCAAGAGGAAAAATGAAAAGCAGTCCTATGCACATGATCTCATTTTCCTTACTGATACATTCAATCTTCTATGGAGTTTGTATTTCCTCTGTCAAAAGGACAGGCACACAAAGGAAGAAACAAGTGGTTGAGCAAGGGTCAACTCTCTCTGGCAACCAAAGTACACATGACCATGAAAAGACAGTATCCCAAGCATGGAGGGGAGGAGATGGTTTACAGGAAACCAACTGGAGTCAACAGATCCTCAACCTATGAGTTCTCTTTATTCATGTACCTCTTCAAGAGTACTCTGAATACTCTTTCTTCATTACAGAATGTCTTTTTGCTGAAAGAGTTAGGAAATTCTACTTACAAGCCAGAATAGCTTCAAGTGGCTTCAAGTTGCCTCACAGTAGCTAAGGCATATTATAAAAATATATGTCATTATAAAATCCAATCATAAAAATCCAAGTTGTAGCCCATTATGACCCAAAAATTGCTTACAGCTCACAGTCCTGGAAACAAGACCTCTTTTCTTAATGTATGTTGTCCTAAGAACTTGCATAACTTAAAAAAAAATTATAAATTATTATTTTCCAATATAGTCCAGCTTCTCAGACACCCCTATGGTAATGTACATCATCTTGATATCGGTGTTAAAATTTCTGGGGCAGCTGGTCTTTGAAGGAATCCAATACAGTCAGTGAGTTCATGACCTTGTCACAAGTATAACAGAATAACAGAGTTAGAAGGGACCTTTGAGGTTTTCTAGTCCAACCCCCAGGAAACCTATACCATTTCTGCCAGCCCCACACATAATTTGGTAAAGATATTTTCCATCATGGAAAGATGGAAAACATGGGCATATATTTTTTTAACACTTCCTGGTCAAACTAGAGATCTTGGAATCTATGGCCTTCACCAGAGTTAGCAGACCTACTAGCATGATTCACCTATTTACATAATGGCTCCAGAAGATTTTAGAAGGGCTTGGCAGTTTCCCTGACAATTTGATAGGCAGCACCATCTCATTCTTGGTCACTCTGTCATAGCACTGAATTAGATTACTCCCACAAGATCTCTTCTCCATCACTATTCTCAGGTGGCTCTTTAGTTTGTTGAGGAACTGCATAAAATTAAGTAATTGAAATTATACCTCAGCTGATGGTGCAATAAAACAAGAAGTGAATATGAGCATGCACTGGTAAGAACTCATGTTCTAGCCCACATGGGAACAATAAGAGTAGCAAAGCATAAATTTTCTGTTCTTAATGCATCTATGGATTCCTGCTTAGCCTTGTTCAGGTAGTAATAAGTGGAATAAAATGTCTGCAGGTTAGTTGGATAATGTTGTCGGTTTCCTTGCGGACAAAGTCTGCTTTGGTGAGCTGATGGGTTGGTTTTATAAACTATGATACTTTTTTTTGAGACTCTAAAACCTGAAGAAGTGGATAAGACTCTTGTTAGTATGAATTCTGCCATCTGTGGCAACCAAGTGAGGTGTGAAAATCTGGATTATGGATTAATAGATGCTTCTGTGAGAGAAGATGTGATGCCATCTGATTTGAAAGTTATGCATTCTTCTCTTTCATTTCTTGATCCAGCCACGTTTGACAATTCTTGCCAGCCACTCAGATTTCCTTTCAGAGAGAGCAAATCTCAAGACTAATCAAATTTCAGCCCCAGTCTGGAAAAATAGGTACTGTGGTCTCCCTTCTCAGTCAACATAGTGCATAGAATGATTAGCCAGTAACAAATTGGCCCATTTTGTCATTTAATATACAATAAAAAGGGGCAGAAAGAAAACACTGTAATTGGAAGTATCTTATTTCACCTAAGAAATATGTCTTTTCTTACTTAAATAGTACCAGAAAAAGATGAAAGACTCATGTCCAGGCCATATTTTCAACCCCAAAACAACACTGTAAGAATGTAGTAAAATATAGTAAATGTAGAATGTAGTAAAAAAAAAAAGATAGGAGTATTAGCTCACCAATTAGCTCTTCAAAAAAGGAGGGGAAATGGATCCAGGAAACTACAGACCTATCAGCTTGACCTCAATACATGGGAAGATTCTGGAAAAGATAATCAAGCAATGAATCAACAAACACCTAGAGGCAAAGTCATTACCAAAAGCCAACATGGGTTTGTCAAAAACAGATCATGCCAGACAAATCTTATTGCATTCTTTGACAAAGTGACAAAATTAGTGGACCAGAGGAATGCTGTGGATATAATTTACTTGGACTTCAATAAGGCATTTGATAAAGTAGTCCACAACTTACTAAAATAGAAAAAAATGTGGGTTAGACAGCATCACCACCAGATGGATTCGTAACTGGCTGACCAACCATACTCAACATGTAGTCCGCAATGGAACTGCATCTACATGGAGGGAAGTATGGAGTGGGGTACCACTAAGCTCTGTTTTAGGCCCAGTACTCTTCAACATCTGCATTAATGATTTGGATGAGGGGATAGATAGGGAACTTACTAAATTTGTAGATGACACCAAGCTGGCAGAAATAGCCAACACTCCAGAAGATAGGCATAAAATACAGAAGGATCTTGATAGACTTTAACATTGGGTGCTCTCTAACAAAATGAAATTCAATGGTGAAAAAAGTAAGGTTCTACATTTAGGCAAGAAGAACCAAATGCACAGGTATAGTATAGGTGGTAACTTGCTCAACAGTAGTAGCTGTGAGACGGATCTCGGAGCCCTAGTTAACAATCACTTAAATATGAGTCAGCAGTGTGCTGCAGCTGCCAAAAAAGCCAACACAGTGCTAGGCTGCATTAACAGAAGGATAGAATCAAGATCACATGAAGTGTTAATACCACTTTACAATGCCTTGGTAAGGCCACACTTGGAATACTGCATCCAGTTTTGGTCACCACGATGTAAAAAAGCTGTTGAGACTCTAGAAAGAGTACAGAGAAGAGCAACAAAGATGATTAGGAGACTGGAGACTAAAACATATAAGGAATGGTTGCTGGAATTGGGTATGTCTAGTTTAATGAAGAGAAGGATAGGGGTGACATGATAGCAGTGTTCCAATATCTCAGGGGTTGCCACAAAGAAGAAGGAGTCAAGCTATTCTTCAAAGCACCTGAAGGCAAGACAAGAAGCAACAGATGGAAACTAACCAAAGAGAGAAGTAACCTAGAACTAAGGTGAAATTTCCTGACAGTTACATCAATTAACCAGTGGAACAACCTGCCTCCAGAAACTGTGAATGCTCCAACACTGGAAGTTTTTAAGAAGAGACTGGACAACCATTTGTCTGAAATGGTATAGGGTTTTCTGCCTGAGTAGGGAGTTGGACTAGATGGCCTCTGTGCTGGATCAGGGTAACCCTGGCCGGAGCATATATTGGCTTGATATCTGTATGTTAGAATGTTTGGCATTTATAGGGTTAAACGCTGTCTCTTTAAGAAATAGCTTATGGGTAATGTAGTTTAGCTGTTCAGTGAATCCTATGTTAATAGGTCAGTGGGAGGGGCTACTAAGTTCATCACAGGATATCCTGGCTACGTGCCAGCTTGTGTTTAATTGTCTTTGTGCAAAACCAACCATGCCACATGCATGGACATCGTCTATAATCAGGCTAAAGTGAATATGGAGGAATTACTGATTTTACCGATGTAAATGGGCAAATGTTCAGCTTCTAGACACATCTTCAGAAATGTAAGTTTCTGTTAAGGATTCCCGGATTAAATATTTATTTTAAACCATTTTGTTGAGTTATCTGTCTGGTCTTGAATTACAAAGCATCTTAGTTCAGGATCCAGAACAGCCTCCAAGGTCCCTTCCAACCACCACCACCACCACCACCACCACCACCACTACTACTACTACTACTACTACTACTACTACTACTACTACTACTACTTCTTCTTCTTCTTCTTCTTCTTCTTCTTCTTCTTCTTCTTCTTCTTCTTCTTCTTCTTCTTCTTCTTCTTCTTCTTGTTATTATTATTATTATTGTTATTATTAAAGGTACGTTAAGAAAACAGTCTAAGAAACAACAAGGAAAGAATACTGAAAGAGAGAGAGAGAGAGGGAGAGAGAGAGAGACATCAAAACCTATCCCAGACCACATTAATCCACCACAAACACTAAGCAACTGCCCCGCACATAATCTCTCAATTTTTTAATTTAGGTTTTAAATGCTATTTCCCACACCAAGGCAGTCACTTGGTATAGCTGGGGCTTGGCCCTTTAGTCCAGGGTTGTAATGTTGTTTGGGAGTCTCAGGTTCATAGTCTGGAAAAAAATTAGATTGAAACAGGTCAAGATAATTGGGCAATCAGAAGATTTTTAAGATAATTAAAATGATCTCAAATTGTAGTCACTGTGAGGAATTTAATTTGCTCCATTGTGAATGTGATGGTCCTGTGAGACGCTGGCTCAGAGGAAGAGGAAAAGTTGGAACCGGGATCATCCCATGGGGATAGCATGGTTCCCCTAGAATGACAGAGAGTCCAAGGGCCGAGGACGATGCAGTCCCAGGAGGGGAGGAGACCGGATGGGAAGCCGGCTGCAGGAGAGGATTGGCTGCCAAGGGCCAGTGATGATGAACAGCTACAGATCACCTCCAACGAGGAACAGCTTCCTCCCCTGCCTGATCTGCAAATGAGGAGAGTGGAGTGGAGGGAGGCACAGAAGAGGCCAGTGAGGTTGCTTGTGAGAAAGCAACCCTGCTCTTCCTCACATGAAAGACAGTAGTGGGATTCAGCTGTTTCGCATCACTTCGGCAGAACCAGTAGCTAAGTTTTTGTTGCCCAGGTCCAGAATAGACTTCTGGAAGCACCATCCACACAGAGAACCAGTTGTTCACATATTTGAATCTCACCACTGATGGAAGACCTGATGTGTTTATTTAGGTGGATGCAGGAGGAAGGTGCATTTATCAGGAACAAATGTTTGCTTTGGCACGCACCTTCCTGGCCTTTGTGGACCTCGAATCATGTTTCCTAGCTTTGTGGACTCTGAACTTTGGACTTGCCTTGCTGACCCTGGATTTTGTCTGTGAACCTGGGACTTCGATTTGCATTTTCAGAATCTCAGACTTTGCATTGCCGACCCTGAGCTTTGCCTGTGAACCTCGGATTTTGCTTTGTGTTTTTCGGAACGTAGAACTTTAATTTGTGGATTGTGTTTGTTGCAGTCTCCTGTTAGGGGTGGATCCTTATTAATCCCAAGGGGGGACTGTATGTCGCTGTGCAATGACTCTAAGTAGCATCTGTCCTTGCCAGCGTGACCTGGTTCAGAACAGTGAATATATAGCTTTTCTTCTGAATTTATCATTGTGTTGAGACCTTAAAACACAAGCAGTGTTATTCAGTAGTGACTTTGGGGCATGGACCTACAAAAAGGCTTGAATTCTAGACATTAGAATGTAGGAACTCCTAAGAATGGAGCAATCGATGCCTTTGAATCTTTAGTATTACGGTGCTAATATTTGTTGGAACTTGTTTGGCCCAATTTAATGTTTTTTTCTGAATTATTTTCACTGGATAGACATTATCTCTTTTCTTTATGCACCTGCCCTTTTAAGTCTGGAAGGTAGAATTGGCGATATAGTCTTTCTACTGCAGCTTTTCAGGAAGACAGTCCATTTTGATCCCATAGTGGACAGACAGCTCAGCCCCAAAACTCAGATTGCATATTGCAGATATGCAATCTGAGCATTTACGTAAGTATATATAAATGAAGGAATGTGTGAAAAAGCTTTTAAAAATTCTATTAAAATTTGGCTATGTCCTATCTCTTGGACATTTTCTATTACTGTAGTCAACAATCTCTTTCACTTCATCTTAGAGAAGCATTAACAAACTTAGACCGTCTATACCAGGGTTAGGCAACCTTGGCTCTTTTATGACTCCTGGACTTCAACTCCCAGGATTCCTGAGCCAGCTTGGCTGGCTCAGGAATTCTTGGTGTTAAAGTCCACGAGTCATAAAAGAGCCAAGATTGCCTACCCCTGGTCTATACAGTATATAGAAATGTGCATTTAAACCTTATGCTTGCTGAGAAGTTAAAAAAAGGCTTTCTAAACTTTAAAACATACATTTGTGTTTAGTTATACCTCCTACAAAGTATTCATAATCATGACTAACTAGTTGTCCCAAATCAGAATTCTTCAGTGATACTACAGCATACTATGCAAAATTTCAGAAAGATAGGAGAAAGATACCCTTCTTTCATTGTATACACCTACAATCTATCCACACCATGTGACCCAAATCTGATTGGAATCCAAAACAAGAATTTGTTGTTCAAGTAATATTTAATAAATAAAATGTCTATATAGAGAGCTATTACAGCTCTAGACAAGGATGGTGTATTAGTTCATTTAGAAACAGAAACAATAGTTGAGGGATCTGTAAACAGAATCCATCAGAATGAAAGAAGTGAATCCAAAAATATTTTGTACCAATGCAATTTGCAGAAAGAAGTTCTGTGTAAATGGAAGCTTGCAGTTCATCAACTGGCATACTACTGAACAGTCCAGGGGAATAGCTACATACTTTTCGATTTCTATGAAACAAATGTATATGTGTAATTTCATGAATTGAGTACAGCATTGTAGACTTATGCCCCAAATATATATAAATAGCAAACATGGGCCAGAAGTGTAGTCTGTTAGAGTAATCCCAATCTTTCCTTACCTTGCATGTTCACTTAGGTTTAATCTGCATGCCTAGATTGTTCCTGAACAAACACAGGCCTTTGACTGTTTGTCCAGGGCAGGAACACAAGACATTATTCACTATCCAAGCTTCAACCCAGCAGAAGGCAACCTCAATTTGTCTGTTTCTGCTATGCATGAAATACAGTATTTTTCCAACTTGTGCCCATAGAAGTATTTTGTATCCAGAAGTATGTTGCATAGTCTGCTTGCTGTGCTTCATTTTACCGCAGAAATGAATGTCCCCCTTCTCTGCTTTCTGTCCTGCTGGTCAATTTTTCTTGAAAGCTTGCCTGACTATCCTCTTCTGAAGGTGCCTTTCTACAGTTTATAAGTGAATCTTCAGATTCACCTGTGGATTAATGGTGAACGATTAGTTTTTATTTCTTGCATGGGAAAGGAAGGATGGAATAGTACAAGTTAGAGTTTGGTTATGGCTTTGGTGTGATGATCCTTCACACAGTTCATTCTTTAATGTACACGGAGTCTTAATTCCTTCTTCAAGCTAGGGACAACCACCACCACCTCCTCTTCCTCCCTTACCTTTCCTCCTCCTTTTTCTCCTGCCTAATTTGTTTTTTTCCTGGGCACTTCCCTTGAGTTAATGAGGGTATACCGGCCCTTCATTTCAAAGAAAGAAAAAAGTAAGAAGCAAACAGAGCTGAAGTGCAGGACAACATCTCCAGCTTGAGGATTTTCCTTACCTTCTCTAGAGCAACTTCTTAGTTTTTCAGTCCAGATCTTTTCTCACTCCTGCTCCATTCAGCGTGCTGCTCAGTGTGTTTGAATCCACAGTGCAATTCTAAGTTTGGGTAGAATTACCAACATGCCAAAAGGGAGTGAGGTGGACTGATGACATTGCACAGAGAATCAGGAAGGAAACTCTCCCTCTCTCCTCCTCCCTCCCCCCTCTATTACTTCTTCATGTTCACCAAAGGGGGGCATCTGTCTCCCACCAAAGGGGGACAGATGATAACCAGCTTATACAAGGAGAAGAGTTGGTTGTCAATATATAGACAGATGGAAAAAATGATAGAAGAATTTGGTGTGTTCACAAGGAGTAGAGGTGGTGCGGTGGCTCAGTGGTTAAGACACTGTGCTTGTTAGCTGGAAAGCTGGCAGCCCAGGTTCAAGACCTGAGCACCATGGTCCTGCCGTCCTAGCAGTTTGAAAGCATGCAAATGCAAGTAGATAAGTAGGTACCACTTTGGTGGGAAGGTAGCAGTGCTCTGTGATGTCATGCTGGCCACATGACCACAGAAATGTCTTCACAGCATTGACTCAATGGCCTTGAAATGGAGATGAGCACCACCGCTATAGTCGGCAATTACTAGTGGAGTAAAATCTGCAGAGAAGGAATGAGGGGAAAGAAAATTTGCGGGATAAACAAATTGATAAAGTGAAATATCTCAGAGGAAAGGAGAAGCTGCAGATGGGCATCACATGTCACACATCAGAAGTAAAGTTTTAAACAAATGCAAGACTTTGGGAAGGAGAACTTAGAAATGGAAAGTTTGTAATAAACTCAAGTTAGAAGTATTTCACTTATTAAAAAAAATCAAATATACAAATTTAAAATGAGGTATGGTAATGGTACTTCTGAAACATATATTGGAATAGTCTTGGTTTCAAAAACCTCTCTCAAAGGCAAAAATATATTTGGGGTCAGTCAACAGAGATGCAAATAGAAGTAATTATTTTATTTTATCCTGCTCTGGTCAGACACCACCTTGTAATAAGCGTGATCTGGAAAACTAGAAACTAAATCTTATGAACAGAGATTGAAGGAGGCAGGTATGGCATTTATTATGGAGGAGATTGAATAATAGTATTCTTCAAATATCTGAAAAAATGTCAGAGAGAACAAGATTGTTTTCTCTGGTTCCAATCTACACAAAAGCAGATTCTGACTGAATATTGGGAAGTTTCTTGGGGGGGGAACCAATTATCCAGATGCAATTTGCATTTTTATGCTAAATGAAAAGTTGGATTAGGTAGCCCCTTATAACTTTTACTATTATTGAATCCTGATACATGGCCAAAATTCATTGGCCAGCTGGGTAGCATGATGTAACAGACATTGTCTCATCTCAAAAAGGCTAAGCATAGCTTGGCTGGGTTAGACCATCAGGCAGTACCAGGATGGCAGGCTAGACCAGGACATTGTTAAAGCATCCTGGTCTGTGGCAGAGGTTGTTTACCTCACCTTTGAAATGAACTCATTCGGTGCCCTGTTTTGCCCAAACCTGGGATTGCCACAAAGAAGAGTGAGTCAAGCTATTCTCTAAAGCACCTAAGAGCAGGATAAGAAGCAATGGATGGAAACTAATCCAGGAGAGAAGCAACCTATAACTAAGGAGAAATTTCCTGACAGTTACAACAATTAATCAGTAGAACAACTTGCCTCCAGAAGTTGTGAGTGCTCCAACACTGGGAATTTTTAAGAAGAGATTGGACAACCATTGTCTGAAATAGCATAGGGTTTCCTGCCTAAGCAGGGGGTTGGACTAGAAGACCGTCCAACTCTGTTATTCTATTCTGTTCTGTTCTGTTCTTTGTCAGCCTTGCTAACTCTCTATGGAGATAAAGTTTCAAAATATGCCCTGCTGGCTCCACCAATCTTCCATCTCTTCATTGAAACTCAGAACAGTCCACTTTTCAGCTTGGAAGAACCAGCAATATTACTTTCCCCGTGATATTGGGCATGACTTGATATCTTTTTCTCCAGGCCCTGCTCCTCCCCATGCCCACCAAGTTATGCAGCACAGGAACAGCCTGATACAATAGCAGATGTTAGCCTACCTGCACTTATTTCTTTGGGTGAAGGCGATATTCTCAGTGGATAGGACAATGATATAAAGAGGGCAGAGCCTGATAACATACATATAATCAAGACATTTCTCTCTTTGTACTTTAAGGTCCAGTGTTTTTTTTCTTTGTATTTTTGTATTTTAAGCTATGATAAAGATACTTTGGGGTCTATGTATTTCCTTGTTTGTACCACTACAAATTGGCAATTGTAATTGGACGGAGTACCAGGAGCAACAAAGGAAAGCCAATTCAAGATTTACATAGAGCCCTGTGTCTGCAGGTTGTCCACCTTGCTTTAGATCATGGATGGGGGGGCAATTAATTTTTCCAAGGGGCCACATGAGAAACGGAGCCTGTTGAGGAGGGCTGCCACAGCTCCACCTCCCTGCTGCCCCTCACCAGTGCCCTACTCCCCATTGCCACCCTTGATAAAACTCAAAGCTCCATAAAATTTATGGAAGCCCAAGGTAATACACACATACTACCCATGAGGAGTTCTAGTTTAGTAAACTTTTATTTGTTTGGTGCATCAACATGCTTTTATTTAGCCAGTGATTTATAGTACAATTTATATTGTTAGCAAAGTGATATATTTAGCTAGAATTAAGAATACAAAAAATACTGGTTAAAAAACTCAAATGTGTGGCTGCCACCCCTGGAATCAGGCTCAACCTGAAGGTGACTTTAGATTAGCATTGGCAAAGTTAATATGTGTGGACTTCAACTACCAGAATTCCCTAGCCAGCAAGTTGGTGAGGGCAATTCTGGGAGTTGAAGTCCACCTATCTCAGCATCCCTAAGGTTGAGAAATACTGCTTTAGATATATAAAAACACACTGAAAGAGTTCAATTAGCTATTTTATTGTCCCAGCTTAAAATAATCTTCTCAGACTGGTACCTGGGTCAGACTAGATAAGATTCAATGGCATTCGGGGGGGGGGGCATCAACTTTACTCTCTTATGCTGACATAGAGATTTCAGATTAATTCCCCATTTGACTCTTTCCACTGGCTCAGTCAGTCTCACTTCAACATGAACATTAGAGCAGGGAAAATTAATTTCACATTTTTAGTTGCCACTCAGTTTTCCAGAGGAGAACTATATTCTGTTGTATAATACAATCCTACCCTTGTGTTTAGTAAGGCTGTAAGTCAGTCAAAGAAAGCCTGTTTGGTTCAGTGGTTAAGATACCAGGGTAGAAACTGGGAGAATGTGAGTATAGTCTTGCCTAGGGTTTGAAGCCAAGCTTGAGCCAGTCACTTTATCTTAGACCTAGGAAAGAGGCAATGGAAACCACTTCTGAAAACAGAATGGGACCACTCGCCTCAGCCAGCTTGTCACAGTCAACTTGCCAGTCAACTCACCATGGGCAATTTGTCATGGCCAACTTTCTGCCGAATAATTCAACAATTCAATTTAATATTTATCATTCACATTTTATTTTGTCGCTCCTTTGGCATCCTTTCTTTAATGTTTCTATTTGACTATTTCTTCAATATTAGTGTACTTCTTGTCTCATGTTGAGTTGTTCCATTGTGAGTGGGCCATGGCTTATTGTCCCATGGTGAGTTGGCCAAGGAGAGTTGGCCGCAGCAAATTGGATGTGGCAAGATGTGGTGAGTTGGCCATGACGAGTTGTCGTAGACCCTTCTGAAAAACTTTACCAACAAAACTGCAGGAAATTGTCCAGTCTATGAGAATGTATGAGAATACAATTGAACAGAAGGGAAATAATGATAGCCAAATCATGACATTAACATTGGAGACCTTGCTAACACTATTTCTCCCTATTTGGCAATCTTCCCTTTAGATAATAAGTTAGGTGTGATGATTTAACTGCTAATAAGCTCTTAATAAGGCTGAAAATCATCACTTTGACAAAAATGTTAATATGCAAAAATAGAATTTTAAAGTTAACACAAATAGTCTACAATGAAAATGAATCTTTCCAGCCATTCTGATTACATGCTTAATTATGAGGGATTTTTAATAATCAGAAAGAATTAACTATTTTGCAATGTTAAGTTGAATATCCAAATACTAAATATGGATATATCAGCTGCCTTATTGTGTTAGCTATAAATGCAAATTAGCTCAGTTGTAATTTGTCATTATTTTCATATAAAATTAAAGATAATAATACCAGATATTAATTTGGCACTGTATGAATGATAAAAGCCCCATTTGATGTTATCTTCTATGGTAAACATAGACTTATAATTATCTTAAACTGGATGGGGGAGCTTCAGACAGCCACTCATGACTTGGTCACTTCACAGCTTACGTACTGCGATGCAGCCTACATGCATTGGAACTCCAACTGAACCAGAAAACAAGAAAAACCAAATGTACAGGTATAGTATAGGGGGTACCTTGCTCAATAGTAGTAACTGTGAGAGGGATCTCGGAGTCCTAGTGGACAATCACTTAAATATGAGCCAACAGTGTGCTGCAGCTGCCAAAAAAGCCAACTCAGTGCTGGGCTA
>NW_015386827.1:246890-278541 GCF_001527695.2 Protobothrops mucrosquamatus
ACTCTAGAAAGAGTACAGAGAAGAGCAACAAAGATGATTAGGGGACTGGAGGCTAAAACATATGAGGAACGGTTGCTGGAATTGGGTATGTCTAGTTTAACGAAGAGAAGGACGAGGGGGGACATGATAGCAGTGTTCCAATATCTCAGGGGCTGCCACAAAGAAGAGGGAGTCAAGCTATTCTCCAAAGCGCCTGAGGCCAGGACAAGAAGCAATGGATGGAAACTAATCAAGAAGAGAAGCAACCTAGAACTAAGGAGAAACTTCCTGATAGTTAGAACAATTAACCAATGGAACAACCTGCCTCCATAAGCGGTGAATGCTCCAACACTGGAAGTTTTAAAGAAGAGCCTGGACAGCCATCTGTCCGAAATGGTGTAGGGTTTCCTGCCTGAGCAGGGGGTTGGACTCGATGACCTCCAAGGTCCCTTCCAACTTTATTATTATTATTATTATTATTATTATTATTATTATTATTATTATTAAGCATAGTGTCGCAAGCAGTGACGGGCACGTTTCAGTATGCTCATGAAACAGCTCTGCTTAATAAGCTGCACTGGTTGCCGCTTTGCTTCTAGGTATGATTCAAGATGGTGCTTCCATGTGTGATTGAAGTACCTATAGAGCCCTACATAGCATAGGGCCTGGTTATTTGAAGTGTACTTCTCTGTAGCAGTGCCTCCCCTCTGAAGTGAAATTCCCCACAAGGTCCAGATAGTTCCCACCCTGCTCTTGCTGAGAAGTCATAAAGATCTGGTTCTTCACTTAGGTCTTTAGCTAGTGAGAAAGAGACCCCTTCGCTTTGCTTCTGTCCAGTCTGTTTTTCTAGCCATCTTTTATCTTTTTTTTTTAATTGGCATTATTGTAAATTCTTTACTTTGTTGTCAGTTGTCCAGAGTTTTGGGAATTGGGTGGCTTTCAATAAATAAATAATAATAGAGATAAATCCTGACATGATATACAGAACTATGTCTTTGTAAGTGTACAAACTAGTTTCTTGTGCAGGGAAGTTAGAAAGCCTAGAAGCTTTTAACGTGGAGGTCTAAATTAGCCCCAAAAATATACAGTATGTTTTGCATTCAGTTAAATCTTCAGGAGAATGTGCATTGATTGCATATGTCACCAGAATAATAAAATAACCAAGACAACCAATTTCTTTCTCTCTTTTTAATTATTCCTTCATATTCAAACTTCACAAACAGTGTGAACTTGTACAATACCTCAGAAAGTGAAACTTACAAAAAAAGTGCTGGTAACATTAAAAAAAGGAAAAAGAAAAACTCAAAATAACAAACATCATTCTTAGCAACATCGATTACTCTTCCACACAAAACAGAAACCTTGTAAAATTTATTTCCGTATCTTTAAGGCGTAATACTTCCGTATAAAGTATATGCAAGAGATAAAACTTCACAGTATTCCAAAATGTCACAATAATAATATAGTATAATGAAGCGCTACAGTTAATTTTCTTTTTTTTATTCCTTTTTTTTTGTTTTAAATAACAAATACAAGTCACAGGTAAATATACGTGAGAAAAATACGAGGCTAATATTAAATGGCAGGTAAGGATACTCTCACTGTAAGAAAAAACTGGCAGGATGTGTGTAGTTATTCTATATTTTAAAGCACTTGATAGAAAAGGCGTATGCAAGGTTTCTTTTTTAAAAAAAATCAGTTTATTCACTTTATAACTGACATACCATTTACAGAGAGAAATGAGAGGAAAAAAAAGGAACTCCATATTTCCTCAAAACTTTTGACCTGCTCATCTCATTTTCTCAAACCATGTTGCACTGTAAAAAGGTGTGTGTGTGTGTGTGTGTGTGTGTGTTTTGTGTTTATATATAGATATATAGATATATATATAAGTACACTTACAACCACTACAACACACTTTGGATTAGGCAGAAAGTAGTTTGTTTAGAAGAAGCATTTTTGCTTCAGAGAAACCATATCTTGAAGTCTTTACATTAGGTAAAGACTGCAGGATTTAGTCTTCAGTGTAATTTTTCCCACTCACTCAGTTATTGGCTTAGGAGCAGTGGTGGGATTCAGCCAGTTCGCACCAGTTCGGCAGAACCGGTAGCTAATTTTTTGTTGCCCAGGCCCAGAACGGACTTCTGGAAGCGGCATCCACACAGAGAACCGGTTGTTCACATATTTGAATCCCACCGCTGCTTAGGAGCATTTCTTTGCTGAACAAATGAAATTATTCACTTCTCACATATGCAAGAAATCATTTTTTTTCGATGTGGAAAGAAGTATAATTATTCAATTAGCATTAGACTCATGTCTAGTCAGAGTCTTTATTATGATGTACTGAGGAATGGGAAAAAAGGAGATAACTCCACTGATAAAAACATTACTTGTTTGTGTTCGAACGTGTGCAAGTGTATATGCATTGTCTTGTATGATGGCTTGCATGTGCAGAATGCACTGGACACACATATAGCCATACCTGCTCCTGCACACATGTATGTTAACAGCCAGCCATTTACCTAACAGGTAACATAAAGACAGCAGATAGCATAACACATCAATAAGGTGCTCAAAGGAAAAGAGTGGCTGCCACTCTTGGAATGGGAAGCCACATTAAGGTGCTTCAAAAGGTTTTTTTTTCTTAAGTATTTAGTTTAGAAAAGTACAGATTTTTGCACGTGGTGATGGAGAGCAAGGCCAAAAGTTCAGAGATTTCTGACATCTATAAACAAGGACTTTTTGTTTTACTGTTACTTTTGTTGGTAGGCCAATGAAGGAAAACAAATCCAAAGTGCGGAACCTGAACTGTGTTTGACAGTAATTGTTTTGCCCGATCATTCAGTTGCTTTCATTTAGCACCGTTCCTTTTTCTTCTTTCTACAATCCATTTCGACTGTAGTTATTGAACATACAGAAAGGTCCAAGTCACTTGCAAGTAGCTGTTTGTATTTGTGATCTGTTTCAAGAATCCAACCATTTATTCCTCTGCTGCTTCTACATTTGTGTAAGATCTGGATTTGTTGCTATGGAAAGAGATGTTAATCTCTTCCACATTTCAGGCTTTGTGTAAGGACATCATACACAAGAGCATAGATTAACTGGAGATAAAGTTAACTGGGTTCAGACATTAGTGCACTATCTTTCCCCATGCATTGAAACAGTCTCTTAACTTTTTTTTTAAAGTGCATTAACATGAAACAAACTGGGCATTCATTTGCCCTTTGGAAACACTTCAGAAGTGAAAATGTCTAATTTCTGTAAATTCAACAATGCCAGCAGCAAATGGGCAATATCAGGATCAAATAGGCGGCTATTCTCAAGACAAATATTTTCCAACGCCGCAGCGCTGCAAGTGATGTAAAAAAAGGTGGAAGGGATTTTTTTGATCCTTATTCTAGGACTATCCAGTAATTTGTACAGAGCTTCATAACTTCTCCTTATATAGTTTACATCTGCCATTGCAGCACAGTTTGAGCCCGCTCAGCTAGTTCTAAAGAGAAACCCACTTTTCCAAGAGGTGTGTGTATGTGTGTGTGTTTCTATTTACGTGCCAACATCTTTTAGGAATAAGGCACTATGGAAATCTCAGCATACTCTTTTCAACCATGCTAAGATATTGCATGTGATACAGTTTATTCCTGTATATTTTATATCAGAATTAAGTCTTGGAAAAGGGATTAATCTTTAGCATCAGCACCAAATAGCTTTAGATCAGATTCTTTGCTTATACACACGAACACCTATACAACTACATAGCTGCACTTGCTAAATAATTGCCAAAGAAATGATAGTAATTTATAATTACTACTGGATATGTTTTTGAATCTTAAATTTGTTGTACAGGAGAAGTTTGATCAGATTGGCCACTAGGCTCAGATTAAATTATCTGCCTATATATTTTCTGATTTTGGGACCCAAATGAATTTGTAACGTCACTGGGACAGCTAATTTACCCTTCCACCTGTTGGGTCTAGAATGAAATGAAATCTGATCTTCTCATGCTATTTCTCTGTTTTTCCTTACCCATTCACAAATACATGATATGATTAAGAAAGCACAGAGTGTAGTAGAAAAATGAGAGAAGCAAAGAGGCAGCAAAGTTCTGGACTCAGTTGGATTGCATTTAGTGAGGGAAGCACTAAGTCATGAAGCATAAGTATATTTGATCTCTAGGCTAGATCTCAGAAGAGCCTGGGGGTAAATCAACATTTTGCTGAAGACAGCATCAACTAGGGGCAAAAGCAGGAGTGCCAATAAGTCTTATAAGGCCACAAACTGGGCAAAACATGAATTCCAAGAAGGAAATCTTTACTGGGCAACAGTGAAAGGGGAGCAAAATGCTTCAAGCCCTTTAGTATTACTTTTGAATAAACTGAATAGTGTGCATGGGGATTAGGGAAGATATTTCTGTGGGAAGACCTAAATGTGAATATGAAGAGGGAATTAATTAGCACAGCTTCCCAAATCATTTACAAAGTAGAAAGATGACAATGTTCTCTGTCTCTTTCATGTGTAATGTAAAAGGTAGGACAGCAGTTTTATTATAAAATAGGGAAAGAAGGCACATGATTTCAACCTTGGCTGAACTCAAGTTTGGAAAACAAGGACAGTTTCGCTGGAAGATGGAAAAGTGCTTGTGACGGCATATAACTACAAAAAAAGAATTCAGCAGCAGACAGAACAATGGTGAGAAACTGAAAGAATCAAAGATGTTTTTTAAAAAAAGAAAAGGAAAGGAAAATGAAGAGCACTCTTCTGCTTTCTATATGCATGACATGCTCAGGATTTGGCAGTGTTGTAGGTCAAAAAATGGAAAAGATTTTGCTTGGCCTTGATCATATCCCAGTTACATATCTCCAGTTTATGGTGTTATGACTGTTGGTGTTTCCTGTTCTCTTCCTTCCTGCTAATGGAACTGTTTGATCACAGCATTTCTCTTTAAAAGCATTAAATTTTATCCAAACATAAAATGTCTAGTAGGCTCTATCTCCCTAGTTTAATCAGAAAATATTCATTTAAAGTAGCTCTTGGGGTTAGACTAGAAGACCTCCAAGGTTCCTTCCAACTCTGTTATTCTGATATTGCTTCATCAGTAACAAATGGGGTTTGAATTAACGCTTAGAGAATCAGCAGAATATCAGAAATCCAGATTGTTTATTTCATAGTGAATTTCATTAAAAAATGGCAATTTGGAATTAATCACAGAGCTCGTTAGAAAATGTAATTCAGACGTGATATACATCAGGGATAACTGTATATAACAGATGTAAACAAATTATTTTCACCTTTGGAATTTTCCCTTTCCAAACATGAACTAAATATTAACATGTATCCTATGTATCATTGTCACCTAATTAAGCTAGTCTTAAGGTGGAAGGAGAAAAATGGAATCACCAACAGTTTGATGAAGACACAGGGGTACACAAAGTCACAGTCCAGTGTTTTAGACATTTCATAAATAACTTTTTTTTAAAAAAACAACAACCAAGAACAATCCCTTTACTTCCTCGTCTGCAACAAAATAAACAGCAGTGGATACAAACTTCTTGTAACAATTACAAAAGAAAACAACAATACAATTCCCCAACTTTAACATTTCTTTTTTTTTTTAACTCAAGACTGCAGCATATCCTTAAGGGCAAACTTTTCAATTATTTTTTCTTTCTTTTCTTTTTTTTAAATAATGTTTTCACCAAAAAAATCCCACAAAACAGTCTTGTACCAAGAAAATGCATTCAAAAATAGAAAATATTACACAACAAAAATATGTACCCTTCCTTTCCAAAAAGAGTCTTCACAAAAATGTAGAAAAGATTCCAACTATTTGTTGCTTTCTTAAACATGTAACCTTCAACCAAGGGCACAAGTATCTATCAATTTAATTTTTGCATAAAACATGGAAGATATAAAGCAACTATTAAGATTGTGTAGTTAAAAACAGCCAACTTCCTTAGTCTGTTCTACATATTTTAGAAGAAAGGAAAAAAAGTGATATTTATGAATTGATTGGCTACAGTATAAAACCCAGATACTGTGACAAGTAGGGAAAATGTATCTTTTAAAATAGTAGTTTGAATATATTAATTCAATGCATACAAAGTCCACTGTACTTGACAGAGAGAAACAAAGAAGAAAAAAGAAATTTGGTTTAACAATCTACAGGGAGAACAGCTGTTTTTAAATAGTTTATTTTCTAAAATCTTTGTAGCCATATTTTAACAATAGAGGATATATTTCCTTATATCCTCAAAGTGCAAGATAAAAGGGATCTTCTCTCGATCACAGTAGTTAAATAAGAGGATAAATCCATTTTCTATCAAGGACACAATCTCAAATTAAGGTCAAGTTTTATCAGTTTGTAGCGGGATATCTGATAACATAATAAATAAATGGGGGATGCAAAAATGGAAGTCATTTCTACAATATCTTTTACTAGCCAAGAGCCTTCTAGTGAATATTGTGTAATACTGCACTTTCCTCATTATTAAAATGGATGTGATGAAACTGAAAAACTGCAATGTCAAATTGCAAACTAACTTATTAACCAGATTTACATTGGCTCAAGTAACTCGTGTACTATTTCTTTCTACATTCCACTTGATACTTAAAATATGTATGGATTTTATTACTGGAAAATATCCTGGGTCTTTTACTGAAAACATTCAGGAGTAGATGCTTCAGGGATGTAAGACAGAACCAGCAAAGCTGTCCAAAATGTGGGAGTTTGTTTCTAGCCTCTAGTGCTTTGGATGATTTGCAAAGGAGGCCTGAAAAAAAGTTGTAACTTGTTCCTTTAGTAACTGTGCATTTTCCTTTCTGAAAAATATTTCAGCTTTTTAGTTTCCAGTGCATTCTTCCCTCAGACTATTTCAAAATGAATCCCCAAATTTAGAAAGATATAATACTATAAATCAGGTATTTTAAAAGTGAATATAATGTGCAAATGCAAAGCCAAAACAAAAACAACAAAATTAACTGTATAAACACAGTAAGAATGAGCTAAGAAAGCTATCTAACCCTCCAAAATGGTTGAATTATAAACATTGGTTAAGAAATGGGGTAAGGCTACTTGGATATTTCTTTCAGCATAATTAAATATGCTCTTGTTTCCTACCCATTAGATTTTCACGTTTCACTCACTGGCCTTTAGCTTTTGAAATTAAAAACAACAACAACAACATTGTTTTTTGGTCTACGTATTATGTCTTAAAAAATCACCAGCAGATCTTTGCTATTCTACCACTGTGGATGTAGAACAGATTCTTTCAACAACAATAAGTATCTTCAAGGGCAAATCTATCTCGGAATAAAATCTGTAGGTTTGCATAAATTCCTAGTATACTCAATCTGACTTCTAGTACAATTTTAGTAGTTTTAAAATTTCCTTCAAACTCAGTATGGCCCTGGTTTAAAACAGTAAGAAATGCCCTCTGCAGGTCACTTAAACTATGCCACTTTAATGCCAAACAAAAATGAAACAGATTTCTAAAATACATTCTAAATACTGGGTGTTTAAGGAAAACATGAATAAGAAACATGAAGGTACAAATTCCTGGATTTCCACTACTCTAAGATACCATGATCTTTAAGGAAGAACACAATAATCAATATAAAGAAATAATCTGCTTGAATTTAAATATAATGCTGTTTTTCAAGCATTATCCTTCTCTTTTGAAAAATTGGTCTTCAATAACTTTCATTTATTTTATAAAACTATCAAGATGTTTTTAATCACTTCTAGAATATCAGCTATGAAAACACTAGTTAGACAAGTTTATATTTCCCTCCAATATAAGTGAAATTTCTGGAAATAGTTTTTTTATCTCAATGTACTTCCTGACACCAAAATACTAAATCAAAATATGTAGAATAAGAATAAAGCTGTGCCATGCATTGAAGGATACTATCCTAATATTTCAGCAACACATTCATGAAGACACTGTATAAGCTAATAAAAAGTCATTTTACTTCAATCTTATTCCTTTGACCAGAATGGAAATACTGTATTGGTTAGGCAGGATAAACGATAAATGATAATTAAAGGTGGAAACTGGGTGTTAAAAATCCTAGTTATAGCTTCTCAATATCATGTAAAACAGAGCTTAAATAAATGTTTGGCAAAGGTTGCAACTTTTCCCCTTTAGACTGGATACACTCAATGCTTTCCATAGAGGAGTTCAGTAATAGGAATGAGATATAGTTCTTCAAAAGGAATTAGCACAACATATCTACTTCTGTTGCAATCTTCCAGCCATCTGAAATATTTACCAGTTTGTTCGTTTGCTTGTTTTACTTTTAAGACATTCAGAGATATTGGATCTCTTTGAGGATTGGTTGAATAAAATATTGAAAAACAGCACAAAAATCTAACTAGTTTCTTTCTCCTAACAGTTAATAATATGTTTATAATTGAAGATTGTATTACTACTGTTGCTATGAGTCCTTGCGCTTAAACAAAAGCAGTTTGTGGACTAGAATATATAATATACTCACTCTGCTAGCCTTCATAAACTGTGTTATTAAGTCAATTGCTATTTTGCCATTTTTACTGATCAAATTGTATATCACCATGTCAGGAAGAGTCTTGAAGTTTTCCAAATTATGGAGCCTTGGATAGTTTTAGTGAATTGGCTTCATCATATAAAAGTCTGAAATTAATACAGATTACCATCTATGAAGTGATACCTTATATTAAGTGCAATAAGCCCTTAGTAAGTCAATCATGTTAGCACTTTGACTTGTGGGAACTATTGAGAATTCAATTATGATTATTTCCTTGTACAACTAATAAATGGTATAATTTGTTATATACAATTTGCTTGTCTAAATTTGACTGATT
Source organism: Protobothrops mucrosquamatus (assembly GCF_001527695.2). Taxonomy (NCBI): domain Eukaryota; kingdom Metazoa; phylum Chordata; class Lepidosauria; order Squamata; family Viperidae; genus Protobothrops; species Protobothrops mucrosquamatus. Next base: position 255,712 of record NW_015386827.1, read on the forward strand.
ATTTTTGAGTTTGAAAATTAAATTCTTGTGTGTCCGACCAACAACTAGCTGCAGGATATTTTCATGCACATATGCATGAATACAAATAATACACATGTTTATATAGTCTGGATGCTTTTAGTTATTTCTGTTTTTACTATTTTTTTCTGCTTGTGGCACATAGTAATATGTATTACATAGGACATTTTATTAGATGCTGATGTTTGCCTTTTGGTCTCTTCCAATTCTATAATGTCAACTATACATTAAAAACTCCTTTGTTTCTGGACAACAGGGTGTTTGGGGTTTTTTTTTTTAGAAGATTTCATCTTTGGAAACCAATTTAAGCAAATACGATCCTTTTTTGTATCTTATTCAATAAATTATAGAGGGGATAGCTGTATTTTCATTTTAGCATTAGCTTCTAGTTCTATAAATACAGACTGCCTTAGAGCATTCTTTTTGTTCTGTCTTGACATATAAGACATATTTATTTTCCCCTGCCTCTGTATAGACTAATTGATCCCATAATTACATTACAGTGTGCAATACAATGGTCTTAGTGCAAACCAAAATCTTATATCCCAAGTAAGGATAATGTTTGTAGCCTTCCAAATATTAGAAATGTCAAGAACTAATGCAGAAATTGTAGTTTCCCAATCATACTTATTCATCATTTTCCTTTCTATTCAGTCCAAGGTCCTCATATGATCCTTTTATGGCATTTTTAAAAGAAGCCTCTTTAAAGTTGGAAAATATATGAAACCTAGGAAAACATCACATAAGAGTAGCAAATGTGTGACAAAGCTGAGCGATAGCGCAAAGTTCAGCTCAGTTCAGTGTTTCTGTTAAAGGACTCCATTGCAGGGAAATATAGAAAACATTTTTAACTTGAAACATTTTAAGAGTGCCAATTTTAAAATTCTGCAATGCAAACAACACCTCAAAGTAGTAAACTCAACAGCTATTCTAAAACAAACAAATCAAAATGAATTTTGCTAAAATAAACAGTTGGTCTGCCCTTCCGTCTTTGAAAAATGGTTCCTTGAATCTGGGCTGTGGGGGTGCAGCAGCTTCATTCAGTGCTGCAGACTCGGTGGAAATAGTTTTGTTGTTTGCTCTAAGAAACAACAGAGTTTGGTACAAGGAAAGACTTCTGTGAGAGAGATCTAAGCGTCCTAGTGGACCATCAAATAAGCATATGAGCCAGTAATGTCCTACAGCTGCCAAAAAAGCCAATACAATCCTGGGCTGCATCAACAAAGGGCTAGTGTCAAGATCACAATATGTGGTTGTATTGCTCTAGTTTGCACTAGTAAAACCTCACTTGGAATACTGAGTCCAATTTTGGTCACCGTGATACAAAAAAGATGTTGAGACCCTAGAAAGAGTGCAGAGGAGCAACAAAGATGTTAAAGTTTCTGAAACTGAGAACAATTAATCAATGGAATATCTGTCTTCCTGGGGTTGTGGGTGCTCCATCGCTAGAGGTTTTTAAAAATAGACTGGACAACCATTTGACTAAGCTGGTATATGGCTACTCCCTCAGCGGGGGTTTAGACTAGAAGACCTCTGAGGTCCCTTCCAGCCCTATGATTTTATGTTCTGCACAAGATCCTATTTGCAGTGCAGTAGGAATGGGAGAAAATTTCACTACAATTATTGAATGGCAAAGTAGATTACTTTCACTCTTTGCCCTGGTCCATATTAAATAAACTCATAATTCCTATATTTTCCTCCCACGCTTTATTTGGGTGATATTGCAACAATGTACATTATATATTTCCTACACTAAATGGGAAAACAAATGCAAAAGAAATTTAAACTTAACTAACTAAAAATACCAGTGGATTAGAAAACCCTTATTCAATTCCTTTGCTAGTTTCTTCTTTGTATAATTAAATAAATTCTTAGATTCACAACTGTATTAACGACTAGTAGTACATTACTGTAAAACACTAGAAAGAGTTAGAGTTAAGGAATATTTCCATTACTTCCCAGGCTTCAGAAATACGATTAATTGAAAAATGGAAATATTAACATTATAGAAGCAGAATAAATTGTATTGCAATGAGCACAAATATTACTGTAGTGAAGAAAAATTATTTATCCCTCATTCCATCAAATCTTTTAAAGTTTTATAAAATAATTATTGTGTGGTATTAATTTCAATGTCTTTTTCTGATTTTGAAACAAATATCTTTTTTTTTCTTCCAGGGAACTTATCTGGGGTTTCTTTTAATTATAAAGAGGAACACTAGAAAACAATAGAAAGTGTGGGTGTGAGATTTTCACTTTTCAAATTGATAACCATTAATTTATAGTTGGTTTTAACTAAATAAATTCAGGTGAATACTTAAAGTTCATCCATGAGTAAAAATATATTGTACAGATTTTCACTTCCAGCTGCAGTCTGGCAATCTTCCAATGTTAAGGAATATAATCTATCCATATGAAATCTGTAGCATTGTTAATTTCTATTATTAGTACAATATTTATGTATTTATGATTAGTATTTTGTTAGTATATGCTGTTATGGCATTATTTTATCAAGAGAATAAAAATATATCATGTCCTTAGCATAACTAATAGTCCAATCTCATTGTATGTTTTCTGAAATCTTGCTCAGCTCATAGGGTCTTATTTTATTTTTGGGCATTTAGAGATTTATTTTATTTTAGGATTCTTAGGGTTTTATTTTATCTTAGGGCATTTATGGTTTAACTCTGGAGTTAATTAACAAGGAATCTGATTCATGAAGTTATGTATACTTTATATTTTAATGTATTACATATTGTCTTTTTTAAATTTTTGAGTTTCATAATTTATATAAAGTGATTTTAGGTACATACAGATTCCAAATCATAGGGTATCTCCATGGTTTCTTAATTAGGGTAATTGGTAAACATAACATTGGCAATATAATGGTTTTTCTGTGAAAGATTATTCACTCTTCACATTTTCTTGATTGCAACATATTTTTGCAAATTAATATAAAAATCTTTAAATAAGATAAGTGAGGTGAATGTGAATTGGATTAAATAAGTTTTATACACACATATTGGGAATTGGCAAAATTTTGCAGTAATCCTTGTTAAGATGTATCATTATTAATTCCTTTATTTGGTGAAAGCAACACAGGTACCAGCTTGGATGGGAAATATTTAGAAGGGAGAAGCAATAAAGTAGATATTCATTATTTGCCACCTCCAAACTACATATGACAACACAAAATATCCAAACTTTGTAATGGAGAAGCAGCTTGGAATGTTATGTGGGTTGGTGTGGGGAAATTCCTCTTCTTCTCATTTGCCCACTTTAAAACTTTGCTCCTCTTTCAAGAATATTACTTTAAATAAAAGAAAGGAAAAAAACACAGGCATCACATCAAACTATAAATTACATGCCAGGGTCAAAGATAAATATTTTAGAAGGACCTTTTTCATATTGAAAACATCTCCCAATTAATTCTTCATTTACAGTTTTATATTAGAGCTTCTTAATAAAAAAATTAATAATTATTACCACGATGTTATACTATATGACCAAAAGTAGAGAAATGGCCATGCAATTTTGATGAAAAAATTCTATTCTGTCCACTAGATTATAAAGTATTTTTTAGCTTGAGGTGATGACAGGATAAAAAGAAAGATTCACATGTACATACATAGTAATACACAAAGCAAAGTAATGTAAAAATTAAGTACCTGATTTTACCATGAATTCATATTGGTCAAGGGGCTCTGAGTTTTTGTCACTGATTACCTATGTCCATAATCATTTTTAAATATGTTTGAAATATATACTGTTTAAAGGAATCAAAAGAAGCTTAAGCCCACTATTATTTGTTACTTTTAAGACAAAAGAGGAATCAAGACTTCAAAATACTCGGGTTGATTCATAGAAATTACAACTTAGGCACAAAATTGTTTGACGAATACTTTCAATGAATCTGTCCATTTTAACTACTCCCTTCTATTCAAGTTGTTACTGCTGTCATCCTTTGGTAATATTCCTAATTTTGGTAAAAGGGTTTGTATCTGTAAAGTTGTACAAGTTATTATTCAACAAAGTTTGGGGCTTCATGCATCGTTCACTGCTCTACAATTACAAGGTGATCTATCTGTTACATTTTAGATGATAAATGGATCAGGAGTAATGCATACGGTTGGTGTCACATTCAGTTTATATATCCCACTGAAGATAAAATATTAGTTTTCAAAGACTGCATCTTAATTCTTATTTATTCACATAATAATAGGCCTGAATGTATGTCTTCTCTATTCAAAAGGATGCATTTCTATGGGGAAAAAGTGCTGTAACTGGTAATTTTAATTGGCTTTAAATTATTATATATGATTAAATTGAAACTACAAAAAAACAAAAATTTCCTTCTACCTGGAAACCCTTCCACACCCTTCAGTCCTGCTTTCAAGGACATTCTGAAATACATTGGAAGGACATGGCAGACTTCAAGGGACCACCAATGCTGGAATATGAAATTCAAGGACATTTGTTGCAGAAAAGCTATTGATGCTAAAATTTTCTTGTTTATAACCTTAAATTAGTTGAAATGATGCATTATATTTTTGAATGAAAGTACCTTAAATGCAGTAAAAAAAATCAATTAAATTGCTGGAGAAGGCTCCTATGTATACATTGGGCAGCACAAGTGACTAAGAACAAGTACTGGAGTGCATATATCCAGACATGTCACTGGAAGGCAAAATCACTAAACTGTATTTCATTTACTTTGGCCATGTCACGTGGGGGAATTCACAGGAAAAAGCAATTATGTTTAGAAGAGTTAGCAGTAAAATGAAGCCAGGCTGACAAAGAACACGGTGTCTGGACCCCATCAAAGCTGACACCAGCCACAGGTTGAAAAACTCAAAGAAGTAGTGCAACATCGGAAGATGTGGAGAGACGTGGACCAAATAATTGCTATGACACAACTGAATGGATAACATCATCATCATCATCTTAAATGCACTAAGTTAAAGAAATGCATCCAAGATCCTGGACCTATTACTTCTACAGAATTATAATTTCAAGGGTGTTCACACTAATTTTACTGGCAAAGTTGTGACTGCTGCAGCACTATTGTGTCACTATGGTCAGCCATGATCACTGATCATGATTTCCAATACTCCCTGCCAACTTCTCACAAGTAATGGAGAAGCTAACTGCTTTTTTGCCCACTGATGGTAATTCTGTATATCTTTTTAGGTAAGTAAATATTGATAAAAGAAGCCAAGGAGTTGTAGGCTGTCTAGTATATTACAGAAATGTGTACCTGCAATATAATTTATACAATACAACAGTTGAATCTATCCAAAGAGTAAAAGGATATTAAGAATAAAGGAAAAATTGTCAGGATTCAGACTTGATGATCTACAGAATAAATTTACATAGCAGGAACTAAGTAAAAAAAAAACATGTGGTTTTAGGAGCAAAAGATTAGGAATTTTCTTTTTTATATTTATTCAGGTAATAAGCCAGAATAAAAACCTCAAAATACTGTTATGAAAATTAAGATGGTTATCCTTTGACTATAGTACACATTTTTAAAGTATTTCTTTGTTAGTTTCACTTTCTTCTACAAAATTGCCTCATGAACACACTGAAATCTGAAAATGAAAACTCTAATGCAAAATATTTACAAATTTGGTACCATCTGGTTTGCAAGACCAATCTTTACTTATGAACTGCAAGTAGCCAACAGTATGCATGTAAAATACGCAAAGCGCAAAGGCTGTTAAAAAATTATGCACTTAAGGCAGTAATGAGGCAATAAGACACATCAGAATTAGCTAATAACCTCTTTACAACAGTTAAATGATCAGTTGAATGATCATAATGCAAGCATGTTAAAGGAAGTGTACAGAATACTTAACCAGGCACCAGAAGCAGATAAGAAAGCATTCAACCAGAATAATGTAGAAGTCAACAGATGGCAAGGTTCTGATAATGTTTATGAGAAAACATTGCTAAAGTTGCTTGACTGAAGTCACTATTTGAAGAACTATATAAACAATATATCACTGATGAAAAGACTTTTCCTTCTCCAGATCTGATCAAGTCAGGTCTCTTTTCACAGATGAAATAATTAAACAAACTCAAACTTGTGACAGTCCATATTGGTAGTTCACACTTAAAGGGTATATTACTTTACTGCATCTAGTATAATCAGAATTGTAAGCACTGTGTGTTTGACAGTTGAATAGTATGAGTTGACAACTCATTCCTAGCAACATTTATATAAGGAGGGCATTTGACCCAATGGATACATTATCCCATTTAATTAGTTCTCAGGGTGAAACCAATCATGCAGATTAGTCCATATAAATCTTAGTCTACAATAATCTCTACAAAGGTTTCTGATTACAGACCTATATTACTTATTTGTAGTTTAAATGGGAAAAAAGTAAAAGCATTGTTCAAAACTTCCAGTCTCTTACAATTAACAAGCAACCAAGACTAGTATTTGCAAATCTGATCTGAGTAATCAATAACTTGCTACGGGCAAAGGAGTTCATTAAAATTTGGTTTAAACAAAATACCTTACTTCTAATTAGAAAATTCTAGAAATTTTATGAAATCAACATAGGCGCTGAAATTGAGCCTGATTGTTGAACTAGATTTTTGTACTAGAAGGAATAAAATGGAAAAAATCTGAAATGCTTCCAGAACTATTGGGTAAAGGTATAGATATTCTATTCTCACATTTTACTATTTCACAAAGGATCTGGTAGAATATTTCACTAGGAAGAAAACTAATGATCTGAAACATAAGATAATTAATAAAGCAACTTTGATATGCTTGAAACTATTGTATACAAAATTGATGGAGAGCTCTGTTAATATAAGATTATTTTTACAGATAATATTTTGTTTAGCTTGTGTGGATCCAGTTTGTGTGGATCTTAAAACAGCAAATGAAACAAAATGGCAATGAATCTAGAATAGCATGTTTTTTTTTAATTCCCCCTTTCTTTATTCTTCACCATAGTGCCTTCAATTATGTATATGGTAACAAGTTTGAAGTTGCAATCCTTAATATAATCATGACTAAACACCACCAAATTCAATTGGATTTAGTTTTGACAACATGTATAGGACTATTTTTCCCATCATTCTGAAGTCAGACTTCCTCTTTTCTTTCCACCCAATTTCAATTCTTTACAGAACAGATTTGGTTGAGTAAGAATCCATTACATTGGGAGATGTCATTCTAAAAGCAGAATGATAGAACAAAATTTTTCATTTTATTTTTATGTCTTTTGATCTCCTAAAAAGGTAGTATTTGGCTTTAAATAAGCATACTGGATTGATTTTATTTATAAAACTTTCATATTGGAGAGCTTTCTTTTCATTAATCAGGCTCTCCTACATTAAATTTTTAAATGGGAAGTCTATAATATTAATATCTACATTCCTAATATACTGTAAATGCAATTTTTATAATATGTTAATTCTTAAATTATCCAGATTAACTTCTGCAGGTGAAAGAATAATAATAAATGCAAATAGTTTTGTTATTCTATCATCACAAACAGATTCAATAGCACAAATATACTGTACGGTATTGTGTATGTATAATATGTAAATATATATGGATAGCAATGTACAAACTGTATTTATGCTCTAGTTTTCAGATATACTGTCCTATACTGCATTTGCTTAGCTAAGCAGAGCTAAATAGCAACTTGTCCTCTTCCACTAAATCATTAGTTTTTCTAAAAAATGTGCCAGAAAAAAAAACATTTAGACTACCAACATTTTAATTACAGAAAGAGTAAATGTATAACTAACAAAAATGCCATTCCCAAATAAAAAAAGAATCTTGTTACATTTGTGTTTGTATTAAAGAGGAAGGGAAAATGCCATAAACACCAAAAAATGGACTCAGTTTTCTGAAGAAAACATTGATGTCTGAAAATGGTTAACTCACGAAAGGATTAGGGACCCAAGAAATCAGCTGAAATCATTGTAAATCAATGAGCTCTAAAAGAGGCTTGTGTATATTTGCCTAATAAACTCATCTCATCTCTTTGGGCTTTCCAGTCTACAAACTTTCCTGCCTGTATTGAAGAACCATGCACCTGTACTAAAATAAAATATTTTATTAATGCAAGAGTGTCAAGTGCCCCCAAATTTCTGCATTCCTACTCTGAGTATTCTGCAGAAATTTCAGGCCACTTATCCATTCTTAGACAAACAGCAGCATAATCTCATATATGTTTGGAAGTTTTGGAAGCTCAATAATGCTTGTGTGTATAGGATTGCTGCAAAATTATAAATAGTTAGTTTGAATAAATTTTCTGACTTCAGTATTATATTTTATATGTACATAAATTGAGATTGGAAGTAGATTATTGTGGGAACAATATTAGGTAAAAGAGGAAAATAATACTTTAACACATGCAATCCTTGCTCATTCCTGGCTTCTCCATTAAAAGCTATATTATTATTTCAAACGAGGGCAGAGGTTCAAGGCAGCCAGTGAGAGATGTCTGCCGAGTCTCACAACTGCTTCTGTCTATAGCTTATTTCAGATTTAACTGTGCACTGGCAATATCCTTTCTTGCTGTTTTTCTTTGTTTGTTAGAAGGCAGATGAAAAGAGTGCCCCACGAACATTACTCTTTCCTCATCTTTTACATACTACAAAAGGGCCAAAGGTAGAGAAAAGCAATTACTTTTTCTCATCCTGGAGTCCAGAAAAAAAGAGAAGGATCTTCTCTGTTTTCCACTCTGGTGCAAGGGAAAGGAATGCAGTGATCCTTATCTTTCCATTTTAATAGAGCAAGCCTTGAAAGGTGTGTTGTGCACAGAGAAAGGATCACTTGTTCTGCAGGACTTTTTATTCAGTAATGCAGCAGCTGGACCTGTCTGCACATGCGCTGTTTCAGGTGAATTTTATAGTGACAAATGATTTACAATAAAACTTGCTAATACTTCCATATATCAAGCTGTAATAATAGCTTCTCTTTGAATATGAAAGCTTCTACTTAGTCATCACTTTCATAAAAAGCCACTAACAGGCAATGTATAGAACTAGCATGTGCATCTGTTACAAGTCATCACTTTCAAATATTGCATAATACATTATCTCAGTATTCTTGGAAGTAACTCAGTATCAGAAAATCCTTAAATGATATGAGTGGCACATATTAGCTATGTAAAGCAAACTTAGAAGAACAGATCTTGTAGTTCTAAGTAGTAATGTGGAATAAGCTTGTCAATTACTAAAGATTAAGGAGTTATGTAATTGTACAGCATTCAAAGTGCTATACAAGTTTTGTAAGTATGTCAGTTATGAATAGTCAGTGAAAGTACTTTTGTTACTTTACTCACTGTAAATCAATTCATTATACACTTAAATGTATGATTATTATTCCTGTTTTGCTGGCCTAGCATTAACAATAATGCTACATTCTTGTTATTTTGCATTAACTGTAACATCTAATTATTACCACACTATTTTTTTGGCTAGTAATATATCTGTACCATGGCAATAACTAGATGCTAAGTTTATCTACATCTGGTAACAGCTTTTGGCTCCAATGTATAATTCAAATGTGAACTAAAAACATGTTTTGGCCCTTAAAATGTTAGAAGAACAATGCAACTGCTTTTAGCTTGGCTAAAGATTTAAGTTTTAAAATGAAACTAAAGGGGGGGGAAAGCTCACAATCAATATTGATTCCATTTCAGAAGAAATTAGCAAACAGACATGAATTGATTTTCTCTCTTGTTCTGATATATTGCAGATGATAAGACCAAACAAGCTGTGAAGGTAGCTGGATCTGTATTGGGTGGGATTGTGAACAGATAACTGGCAAGTGAGAGTCATACCGCCCGGAAACATTGCCTCTTTAGATCCCCACTGTGAGTGTTCTATATTATTGGAACATAATAATGATAACAACTATGACATCTGTCCCAAAGGGTGCTTTTTCAAAAGGCAACTGGACTTTCTTTGTTTTTCCTTGGAAACATTTCGCTTCTCATCCATGAAGCTTCTTTATTTCTGACTGAATGGTGGAGAATGGAAGGATTTATATTCCTTGAAGCCATGTGGTCATTCTTGAGGCCATGAAGGTTTATCTGTGCCCTAAGGGTCACCTGAATGGTACACTATTCAGTGACCCTGAGGGCACAGATAAATCTCCAAGTGGCATCAGTGACTCTCAGAGTGATCAAAGGACTGCAAAAAATATAAATCTTTCTATTCTCCATCATTCAGTCTGAACTGAAGAACCATCCTGGATGAGAAGCGAAACATCTTCAAGGAAAAACAAAGAAAATCCAGTTGCCTTTTAAAAAAGCACCTTTGGGACAACCATGACCTAGATGACTGAGAATTTCCATAGACATTTAACTATGCCATCTGTGACATCTGATTGACCTACATCATGAAAGCTGCGGGTAGAACAAACTACTGATAAAACTATTATACAACACCAAATAGGAACTGAAGATATATTAAGGTAACTGAAGGAAGCCATCCTTTATTAATTCAAAACTGTTAGAACTTAATGTTAAACTCAGTTCTTTTACTAATGCCGAACAGGCATAGTGCAGTGCAAATTCGTAGCAGCTACCTTAGTAGTAGTAGTAATACTTCTCAGCAAATGAATTTTTCACAGCTCTTGTTGCCCAGGTATTGTATTACAAATTTAAATGAAAGCAAAAATATGCAGCATTTCATATAAATGAAATAACAAATTAAAATTATATATACATTTAAGTATGTATAAAAAATAATACCCACTCCTTTATTGTTTTAAGGCAGCAGTCCTGCATAAGGCTGCAATACATTATTCCTCCCCCACTTAAATTAATCTTGCCAACTTGTGGGAATTTTATTATAGTACTAATATTTTAGGGACAACTTTATGAAACTAAATACTCTTAAGTAGCTAGATGTGAAATAAATGTGTCACAGATGAAGTGCTCCTTTTTCTTTCTGTGAAGATATAATTCTCAGATTTAATCATCTCCTTACCCCTGACATATTCATAGGTTTTATGCAGGTGCTACTCCAAGGATCAATAACCAAATGGATAAGGGCCATAGCTCAGTGGTATTGTAGCAAATTTTTGCAGGCTGAAGACCCAAAATCAATTCCTATGTATCTCCAGCTATAGAAAACTATCATGGTAGCAATACAACTGACTACCCAAGAAAGCAATATTTGCCTAGATAATTAAATAATCTGACAAATTCACATTTGGATAATGTTTTCTGTCCTCTTAGAGAGAAACTCAGAACCTTCTAGGGTAACTTTTAGACTGTAACCACAAAAGATTTTATTGGATGTGGGAAAGAGAAAAAACAGTGAATGATTTTATTACTAGCCACTTGAAAAGGAATACACATTTATGTTCTGACTATGTCTGTCATTTATATCTACTAGTCAGTAATCCTGTTGCATTTAATATGAGCACAACAATCCTTTTAGTTTTACTTCTGTCAACATGTATGTGTATGTATGTATGTATGTGCACAGGGTGCAATTTAGTATTTTATGCCAGGTGCAATTTAGTATTTTATGACATATTTATTTGTTGTGGAATTACAACGGAGTAAACTAATTTTAAGGGGTAATTTTATTTATATATAATTTAGCTGATTACATGTTCACTAGTCTTCAGAAATATTAACCTTATTTACTTTAATTATTACCACTTACCATTCCCAATATTTAATGAATTAGGGAACTAACGTGGAAGTGAAAATGATCTATTCCATTTTCTAATTTTTGTGTAATACAGAAAGAATTAAATTTTTAGATAAAGCAATGTTACCCAGGAAAGTTTAAATACCCAGAAAATTATCTGCTATATCTTCAAACATTAGCTTTGATAATAGGTTTTGTGTCAAGTGCCCTCTTTTAATAGGCATACATATGTCATCCACCAAATCCCTTTTTGAAATTCAGTCAATGTATATGCATATATTATAATCTAAATATGGGAAACAGAACCTGAATTCCTTGTCTCTATATGCTGATTCACTTGAATGTAATCATAAAAAAATAAGAAATTTAATATTTAGGGGACCTGTAAACATACTAACTAGTAATCTTGCAAGTTTGGACTTCAAGATACAAATATCTCTACTTCAGAATTTCTGGCAAATTAAAAGCACAGCCTAAATTTACATACATTTCCCATTAAGTAGCAACGAGGAAATGACCATTAGTTTTCACAAAACCTTTAAGCATCACAACATCATTGTGGATGCTAAGATAACTGGAAAATGACATTTCTGAGGGATCATGTTAGTTTGAGAACAATGATTGGATCATCCTATTGCTCTGGTAACACAGACCATCATTACTGGGGCCTAAACTGCAGAGAGAGGCATGAGATAGCACCGAAAGAGGTAAGAAAGGCACAGGAGAGAGCAGTATTAAGCTACAAAGCTGCAAGATACACTCAGAACTGAAGCCTCTGGCTTTGCTTCCAACTGTTTGCTTCTTCTGTTTAATGAAAAGCCAGCCAATGAGTGCTTCCATCAGTTCTACAGCTCAATCAGTTTTGCATTGCTTATCAAATTTGCCCTCCAAAAATGTGAAATTAAACTCCAAAATGCCACAGATTTTATAGGGTTAAGGTATCCATCTTGCCTCTTAAAATATTAAAAAATGGTCAACCTCAGCCTGTGGGCTGGATGGTTACAGGGACAGAAAAGGGGTGGTAGAAGTTGCATGTAGCACGTGGGATACCTGTTGGCATCTATTTCTGTAGTAAAATGGTCTTGGGAAGGAGAGAATCTCTGAAGTCTAACAATACTTGGGAGCCTGATAAGACCTGGAATTTAGATGTGAATGAAATGTGTATCTTCTTGTTTCATATGGCAATATTTTTTATTATATTTGGATAAACTTGCCTATTATTTTTATAGTGATGACCTGTAAAATGTCATTTTCTATTTATAATTTGCATCCACTATATTTAAATTAAGTATATATAGACATAATTAATTCCAGCTTTTCTACCAAACATGTGATCATAATTTGAATACTAAAATTCAAATACATTTACTAAGCACTGGATGAACTAATTTAGTATTCTGAATTATACAAATCAAATGGCACACTTGCTAATATTTTGCTGACCTCATTAATTCACTCCGTGAACCACAGAATCTCTAATTCAGTAAGAGTTAAAACCCCACAAATCTACTAGATCTGCTTTTCTATCAAAGTTTTCTGTTGTTTATGATGACCTAAGATATGTTTTGCACATTAAAATAGGAGGCAAATAGCAGTACATGAGTAACTAACACTTCTATCTTCAAGGGATGTTACCTGCCCTGATAACGGGATTATATTCAGATAAGATTTAGTTTAAAAAATTAAGAACTCACTTTTTCACATAACCAGAAATGTGAAAAAAAATCCAGTATACAGACTAAATAAGACAGAGCCTTGCACTGCTCTATATCATTTTTATATAACTTTACTACCTGCAAATAAGAAATTATGGGAGTATGCAGATAATCACAAAATGCAAGCAAATGTGTTTCTCTTCTTTAAAAAACAATGTTTTGAATTCTTCTATTCTTTATAAATAAAAAGCTTTCAGTGCAAATATTTTAAACAATATAAAATGAGGATTATTTTCAGGTTTCTTATTGAGCATTTTAATTGAAAATGAAATAAATTGAAGTTCAATTAAGTTCAGTGCAAATATACCTGAAACGTTAAACATAAATAAATATATTTATATTATTGTAGAAATCATTGGGGTCATGAAATTATAGAATTTTTGGACTGCAGTGACCTTTGGCTATAAGGAATAATGTTTTTAAAGTAAAGGAAAAATATTAGAAATCTATCTGGTTAATGTCTGTACTTTCAATTATGTTCTAATGATTTACGTGAGCTATAAATAGTCAGTATTTAGTCATGGTGGGAAAAATTGAGTCCACACTGAGCTGTGATGTGACCATGGTAAGGATACAATGTAATTATATAAAATGAAAATTCAAATATATGAATACCTGTCCAATAGCCACACATTTTGAACAATTGTTGCATTTGTTTTGAAATATGGTATTTATCAAGGCAAGAATAAAAAGTACAAAAATGAATAGAAAGAATAAGAATTATTAGCAAGTATCTGATTAATTATACCTTCAATATGGATGGAAGGGGAAGGGATGAAGGAATTTAGGATTTTTCTGCATATGACTATAGCTTTTCATTTGGTGAATAACCCTTCAAACCTTTGGATTTTATTTCACAAAACTGGAATTGTATCCATGCATAAATGCTACCTATCAACTAAATAAAAAGCTGTAGTATTAGAAAAGAAACCTTAATAGAAACCAGAGCAAGAAATTTAAAAATCAGTAATATAGTTAATGTGAAAAATCACCTTTTTAAGCCACTGTACAATGAAAACTGCAGCATTTTTTTCATGAAGTGATAGATCATCAAAACTGTAATTTCGTCAGAGTAACTGGTTTCCTTATATCTTAAAACTACACATTCAAATCTTGGTTTAGATAATTTGTCACTTGATCTAATTTTTACAAATCTTAGTTATTTAGCCTCAAATACAAATGTTTAGAGGAGGACTGATGCAAGGGGCCCTTTTTTTTATTCTCCTAAATAAACACATATTGCAGGTATAGCACCTGAAGACCTGTATGAGTGACAAGGATTTTCTGTATGGAATGCATTATTTTGAGGGCTATATTATTTTGGGTCAATGAGTGAAGATAATCTACACATTTTTTTCACCAAACAAATCTATTTTGCTTTGAGGCAATATTCATTTTCAATGAATAGCAAGCAACAAGTTCTACATTAAACCTATTTGAAAACAGGAGGGTTTTTTTTGAAGAAGTGCTTAATTTGAAAATTTTGTTTTTAATTCTGATTCTGTACTAAGATCTTCTACAGTTCTTTTTCTTGTCAGTGCATGCCTATCTCAGGTCACAGAACTGCCCAATTTTTGATAACTGATTCAAACTATTGTTTCTATTATTGATAATCAATTTGTCTCTAAAATTCATCTGGCAAATCAGCCTTATAAAACCAAGTTATTGCTTAAACAGATTAAACTTAAATTATTGACTGATTTTCAGTAGTTATAAAAATGATTCTTTCTCATGATAATATCGTATATATCCAGGTTCTGTCTTCTCCTATATTTTTGTATATTATTTCTGATGAAATTATTACTTTTTATTTTACTAATTCAGTCTCCTGTTTGGAAGAAACTACTATGCTAATGGGGATTATTAACTTAAAACTACAATTCCATATGTGCATCTCTTTAATTAATCAGTACAGTTATGTGGAACTAATTTACACTCAAATCTATAGAATTTTCTTCTGATTAAGTTGTTTATGCTCAAGAAATTATCCTTCTGGACTCATGATTAGGATGATACCTAAATAACATATGAGAATTTTCTCCCTTCTTTAATTTGTGCTCATATTAATTTTAACATGTTTAAACAATGATAGTTTTAAAAATTATGCACATTGTAGCAATTGTTAATCTAAAAATGTGTCCCTATTGCTTAAGTCATTTATAGATCACTGATCCGTGCTTAGATGAAAATAAATCCCACAGGATGCAGTGGGGACTTTGGAATGGAACAATTTGCCACAGCCAATTCGCTGCGGCCAACTCATCACAGCCAACTCATCATGGGACAACTCACCATGGCCAACTTGCTATGGGACAACTTGCTGAAGGACAATTTAACAATTCAATTTAATCAAATTGTGTGTGGCAAATTGTCATAGACCCATGGGACTTATTTCAGAATAGACATGAATAAGGTTGTGCTATATAGCAGAAGTTGTGACTTACATTGCCAGAATTTAAATGTCAAATTAACGATGTTGAGCAAGGAGTGTATCACAAAACATTATTAAATCCAGCGTCCTGCCCCTGAACACATTATATAAAGTTATACAAGACTTTATATAAAGTTATTTCCATTGATTTCTACATAGAAATGCAATCTCATAAGATTTAGTTGAAGCAAAGATAATTTAAAATTTACCTAAATGTTTTCTTCTTGACTCTCCATTTGCATATTATTTTCAGATAATTTTCATTTGAAACTAGGAATTATGTACCATGATTCACAGGAAAGAAATTTCTTAATATAATAGTTATTAATCCAATGTAAGTAGGTACATAAAAAGTACTGTTTAAGGTAATTTTCAAAAATCTGCTAAAAACGGAAGTGCTCAACAAAAACATGCAATTCTGAATGTCTTCCCCTATTTTGTGAAGTAGAGATTGCAAAGCATGGTCCCTATCTTTAATGTTTTTAAAGATGAAAAGAGGGAAGATTATTTGTCCTTTTATAAGAAAAAAGAAGGTTTAGCATTTAAGTAAGAGATTTGATCTATATTTCAAAAAGGATAAAAGATCTTACAAAACCAATCTCTGCAAGCAATTCTTTAAATAAATGCCCTTTTTCTAGATATTTCCAGAAACTATAGACAAAATGATATTTTATCATTCAAATGGTATAAATAGTGTTAAAATACTTCCTTCTAAAATTAATTCATTTAAACTTTAGATGGAACTCAAAAGTCTTAGAAAATAATCTGACTTCCGAACAGCTCTTCATGTGGCACAATATGGACAGAATATGGTGGAAGATATCACATATATTATCACTCAATTTCAAGGTGCTATTTTCAAAGTAATAAAAGCATAAAGGAAACAACAGAAAATATGGTGACACATATTTTTCTTATAGGACCACCTCATCTTTACCCTTTTATATGAAAGTAGGACATCTAACCTTAACAGTCTTTATTAATAATAAGGTATGAATGTGTGTGTATACACACATTCAGTTATATAACTGAGCAGATATTAGTGGCAGTGTACGCAAAAAAAGAGAAGAAAATTATGTTTAAAAAGTTACAATTTTCCTTCCTTCTGTTTTTGTACAGAAATACTGTGTGTGTGTATGTGTGTATAATTCTACCTGGTAAACACGTCTGTCCCCTTAAAAAAACTGAATAAAAAAAATCTTGAGAACGTTTTTTAGTCTTTTTTTCCACTTGTCTTTACTTTATCTGTCTCATCATGGATAGGGTTGACGCAACCTTTTTTATTTTATCTCTAAAATTTTTAGAAAGTAATCCTTTCCTTATACCTAGATTAGGAGGTGAAAAAGACTCTTGATCTTTTCTTTTTGCTATTTCTCTTTGACATTTGCAAAGTCCCCACTCTGTGTCATCCCTCCTCAATCTTGTCGCTTCCAGATTGGTTGTATTTGCAGTTCCCATCTAGAAACCTGGGAGTTGCAGACCTGAAGAGTGCCAGACTGGCTAAGATTGCCCTAAGCTCAGCAAAGACAACATGTAATTGCAGGAAAGCTACCTTTGTTCACCTCATTCTTACTTATTGTTCCTAAGTCCGATGAAAGATGGTATTAGTGTTAGTGGGGGAGAAAGAAGTTGGGGTTATAAATCTGAACGTGTGGAATGGAACCAAATCCACAAGAGGAATCTATTATTCTCCTTCCCCATCCTGCAGGGACTCCACACCATCCAACCCAAACTCCCTTGCCATTTTCCACAGCCCTTTTATGATAGCAAGACTAATGGTGGAAACCAATAGGGCCCATTGTGTGTGTGTTGCTGATCAATTTTTATGTTTCTATTCCACAGTTTTAACTGGATATGGTGAAGTCCAAAGCGGTCAGAATTGTAAATCTGTCCATTGAAACACTGCAAGCGGTGTACTTACGACAGTAGGCCTTGTAGATTTCATAACACATTTCTCTTTGTTGTTGTTTTTGTAGTGCTCTTCATAAGTGACAATTTTTTTAAGGTTTTTTTTTTTTGTAGTAAAGAAGGGTTGTATTTAGAGGCCAGTAGCTAGAGATCCAACCAGTAGATCTCCTGAAACACTATCTGGCCTTAAGGCCACCATCAAAGGAAGGCTGAGATAATTACTATTCATCCAGCTTCCAGAAATGTAATGTACCAGCAGGCAAAAAACAGTTCATCATGTAGTACAAAAATGAAAATAAACAAACTAAAAATGAAAAATGAAAAAAAAATCTAGTGCCATAGCTTTTCGTTGTTTCTCTATTTGGGCTTTGTTGTTGTTCATAACAGAATAGATATTATTTACCCATCTGAAACATGCAGCCTCATGTGGTCGTTGAAATGCTCAATTTGGTCAAACTTAGCTGGGCAGACAGAGCAAACGTAGGTCGTTCCCTCTGTGCAGGCCATCCCTCCAGCTGGAAGTGCCCTTGCCCCAGTGCTTGTTGTGCTAGATGTTCCGTTTGTGGCACTATGTAGAGCCACGTGTCTTTCAAGCAGGGTCTTGTGTGAAAACTTTTTCTTGCAAATGTAGCATTCGTAAGATTTCTCCCCACGGTGGAGCCGCATATGCACATTTAGGGAACTCTTCTGCGTAAAACGCTTATTACAGATACTGCATTGGTAGGCTCTGACACCAGTGTGAGTCACCATGTGTTTGATTAGGTAATCTTTTAGGGAGAAGGATCGCCAACAAATGCTGCACTGGTGGGGCTTCTCACCTGCACAATGATCACAAATGGAAACACAAAGAGAAAGAAAAATAACATTTAATTAGGAAAAAATGCCAATGAATTCTGCTATAACATATTTTTCCTGTTACGCAGTATACTGTTATTTATTTATCAACCAAATTTATATGGCTGCCCATCTCTGTTTGGAAAGTGAATTTGGGTGGCATACAACAATCCAGTAAAGCAATAGAAATATAAAACAGTCATTATCTAATAATTATTTTAGAAAGCATTAAAACTATAGAAAAATCCAGAATAAAAAATACTCATGAAGATGGATAGAGAGGGGAAGGAAGTGAGTCGTGTGAATGCAGAGGGGGCCACTGGTAAGTAATCTATACTTGTTGTCTCTGTGCTTATGATGAATAGCAAACCTATCTGATGGTTGTGGGGAAATGCCCTAGTCCAAAACTGACAGCACCACTGTTCTGCCAAACTGGGCATCAACTCTTGTCTGGACATCAAGTAGGTAAAGTTTAACAAAGCCCAAGAGCATGGACCAAATAGCAGGCTGTCGAGATCAGGTAGTGATATCCAGGGCTTTTTTGGTCATAGAACGCCCAGAACGGAGTTCCGGCACCTTTTTTGGATGGAACCTTGTAAGGGTAGGCAAGGCGGGTTGTATGACATGTGTGAGTTCCGGCACCTTTTTTTTTTTTTTTTTACAAAAAAAGCACTGGTGATACTCATTTATACAGCATTGTCCCCTCCTTTCTGACTGATACTACATGACATGGAACCATGCACTTGATTTGCCTTGCACTGCCACAATTATCATGGAAATCAAGTTAAGACTTTTTCACCTGTATATTTTTACTCTCTTAAAGGTGGGTGATGTCAAACCCAGATTTTGCCATAGGTTTTTATTTTATTTAACTAAGGGCCAGATTTACACGAAAGACGGTTTATTTCCTCTGGTGCTGGCCAGCCACTTTGATCCAACATGTTTTGCTCCAGGTTTCTTCAATTAAAAACTGTCATCTACTAGAACCCCATAAGTGTGCCTTCTCTGTTGTGGTTCCTGGTCTCTGGAATATGGTTGCATCAGAGATTTAGGCATTTCAGAGGGACTTAAAGATCTGTCTCTTTGCCATATTTTGGACTAGGGTGATCAGACCCCATTCTTAGTAAATGTTGCTAATAGGATTCACCATCTTATTCATTGTATGTATTATTGTTTGTTGTTTTGTTTTATGTTGTGAGCTGCCCAGAGTTGATTGCAGTTGGGTGATGTCAAGTAAGTAAATAAGTACGTAAGTGCCAATAAGATTATTGATTCATATGCATCAATGTGAATTGGGCTATTCATTGAAGAAGAAATATGCTCAACTGAGGGCAAAACATTTTCTATCCATAAGAATTGTTTTGTATGCTTTTGCATCCTCAGATGAAGAACAGACAGACTAGGCATGCAAAATAGGGGATTTTAATGTCTCATATTCAGATTTGGAAGCATACTTTTCTTCAGAACCTTATTTGTTGATCTTCATTTTGGAAAAAGTCTACAAATCCTTCTTCCAATGCTGAACCCACATACCTCTCTGGCAATTTTATATTGCCCATCTTATTATAAAGTTATGGAATTATTATTTTAGCCACGATATGCAATTTTGAGACCGTTGTGCTTGAACTGAATTAAAATCTCTGCAATTTCTATTAATACCAACCCTTCTTCCCATCTCTTTTTCTTTCTTGATAAATTCAGGATAATCGGCCCATCCAACCTGACATCTTCCTAGATTTATTTTTTTTGCACAAGACAGATAAGAAGGAATAATTTTATAGAGTTGGAGAATAGGCATTCTTTAAGAACTTTTGAAAGATCAGGTTAATTTAATCCTATTGAAAGAGCATGCTGCATTGCAATGAAATCTGAGAGTTGTTATATAGTCTGTGGAGGCCTGGAATGGAAAACAACTGAGGGCAATAGCACTGTTGATTTGATGTGAAGATACAGCTCCATCAGAGCCCACTCACAGAAGGGTTCACCAGTACAAATGCCCATGCATTGTTCTCTCCCTTGCAGACCAGGTCTGTGCATCTTGATTACAATTGTAAGCAAACATGAGAATAATAAAAAGAGACTATTAGTCTGCAGCTACATAACAAGAAAATACAAGGAAAGTTCCTATGATGCAATTGCTAGAGTTATTGGAAATATAGCAAAGGTAAACCAAATAATTGCTTTTGAATGCATGCAGTACAGAGACTTTTCTAGCCAAAGTCACCTCTGCTATATTAGGTTCCTTAAAAAGCTTCAGTGCAGGCACAGAGTTCCTTATGTGTGATGCAAATAGTCCATGATGAAGAATATAGCAATGCAGGATGCTGTCAGTAGTTGTTGAAAGGTTTGATATTCTTTTTTTCAGAATAAATGTCACTTTCATCAGTGTGAATGACACAGATCAATCTGACAGAAAAAAGGGAATGATGTGGTTTTCTACATATTTATCCTGCCTTGACACAAAATTCTTCATTGGTAAATTTTCACAATGAAGTATCAGAGTTAAACAGCTGTCAGCTTATGTCACACAATAAAAAGTTGACATTCATTGAATTGCTACTACTTCAAAATGAGAATAATGTCAATTCTTGTCACAACCAATGGGTCAAAACTCAGTTGACCTGAAAAAAGTGGACACTGCACTTCCAGGAAAACATTAGGAAGAAAAATAAAATTAAGGAATATATATCTAAAGTGAGAGCCAGTTTGGTGTAGTGGTTAAGGCATCGGGCTAGAAACCAGGAGACTGTAAGCTCTAGTTCTGACTTAGGTACAAAATCAACTGGGTGATCTTGGGCCACTCACTTTCTCTTAGTCCTAGGAAGGAGACAATGGAAAACTACTTCTAAAAAACTTTGCCAAGAAAACTGCAGGAACTTATCGAGGCAGCATCTGAGAACTGGAAACAATTGAAAATAATCTAAATTAATTTAATGCGTTTCTAGATGATTAATAGTTTTTGAAATTTTATTTTAATTTTTAGAGGCAAAAGGATACTATAATTTGTGCTAAAAGAAGAAAAGAAATTGCAGAGAAGCTGAACACATTATTTCCTTTTATCGTCATATGGGAAAAGTTGAGACAGATTTCTGAGCTGCTGCTCCTGTGTCAGGGACAGTGATAAATTGAGCCATATAATAGTGACAAGGGAAGAAGCACTGAGCTTTATTGACAAATTGAACATAAAACAAATCATTTGATCCCAATGACACTCACCTAAGGACTACTAAGGAATTTGAATCTGGGACTGTGGATCTTTTAAGTAAAATATGCAACCTGTAAAATTCAGCCTCTGTAGTTGACCCGAATAAAGGTAGTCCTTGACTTACGACCACAATGGAGCCCAAAATTTCCACTGCTAAGCAAGACAGTTGTTAAGTGAATTGTGCCCCATTTTACAAGCTTTTTTGTCATAGTTATTAAATGAATCACTGCAGTTAAGTGAATCATGCAATTGTTAAGCAAATCTGTCTTCCCTCGTTGGTTTTGTCGGAAACCAACTAGAATAGTTACAAATGGTGATCACATGACCCAGGGACAATGCAACTATCATACATGCTAGTTGTTAAGTGCCGAATTTTCATTAGATGATCATGGGGATGCTGCAATGTTTCTAAGTGTGAAAACTAGTCATTCTTTTTTTCAGTGCTGCTGTAACTTCGAACAGTCACTAAATGAATGGTTGTAAGTCAAGGACTACCTATATAATTCCCAATTTTAAGAAAAATCCAGGAAATTATGGGCCTGTCTATTTAACTTCTGTTCCAGGTGAGATAAAATATGAAATATTTGAGACATAGTCCTTGCTCAAGATTACCCAATATGGTTTCACTAAGGGTAGGTCCCATCTAACAAAACTATCAGGGTTTTTTTCTCAGTGTGAATAATCTAATTACATGCAAACCTAATCTAATTACATTTTCAAAAAGCTTTTGATAAAGTGCCAGATCAAAGACTTGTCAGTAAGTTTTAAAGCCATGGAATAAAATGGCAAGTCTTCTTCTGTATAAACAATCGGTTAAAGAATAGAAAACAAAGAACAGAACTAAGTGGACATTTTTTACAATAATGGAAGGATATAACCAGTAAGAGTGCCCCAGGATTCTGTTCTAGGACCAATGCTTTTTATCATATTTATAAATGATTTGGAATCAAATATGACTAACTGAATAGCCAAGTTTGCTGATGGCACTAATAGTAAAAACTATAAAAGAGTAGTAAAAACTATAAAGCACTATAAAGAGCTCTAACAGGATCTCTGCTCATTAGGGAATT
>NW_015386827.1:278641-287358 GCF_001527695.2 Protobothrops mucrosquamatus
GGATAATGGTAAACAGTTCAATGAAGGTGTCGACATAGTGCATCTGCTGTAAAAAAAAAAAAAAAAAAAAGGCCAGCTGCATGTTAGGGATAATAAGAAAAAGTATTAAAAATTGAGATACTAACTCCATAACAATTTGCTTTCACAAACTCACAATAGGTGTTTTGATTTGAAATAGTAAAGACAAAACATTATACATCCTTAAATAATTGGTATCTTCTGTAAATCTGTCCAACTGAGAATAATTAGAAAGTATAAGTAAATGAAGTACAGTACTGCATAGGGAACTTTCTTGTGAACAGATTCTATATTTTAATTTTTTTGACCTCTCAGGACTGTAAGGAGATGGTTTGTGATGCCATGATATCATCAGAGTAAATACCGAAGGTGCTAATTTTGCGCACTAATTAGTCTAACTTACAGCTCCTTTGTAAGATTGGCCTCATTTTTGAGGACTGCATTCAAAATGAGGACACATTCAAAAACTAGACAGTTGGTGAAAGAATGAAATCACAAGTTCAAAGTGGAATTAAAAAATTAAGTGGATATGTACAGATGCGAGAATATCAATTCAAAAATGAATAAAAATAACCACTCTGTGACATGAAACTATGGGGTGGAACAGAGTTCTCCAACCTTTCTGGCTTTGAGGGCTGGGGTGGGGTGGGGGAGAGGGAATGGCTCCGCACAAGCGGCAAGCAAGCGAGCATGCATATGCATAGCTCCATTTGTGCGAGCTGTGGGAGTGCATGCTTGCCTGCCACTTCTGTGGCCCGGTTCCGAATGGCTCAAAGCCTGGTAGTGGGCCATGGCCTGGGGGTTGGAGACCCTTGATGTGGAAAGTTAATGTAATTTTAGCTAACTTTGGGAATCACTTTCAAAATCCAGAACAATGTTCTTTTCTACAGTCCCCATAACCACTTCCATGACTCTAATGCAATATTTGATTCAATTCTGGTTTGCAACATTTATAAAAATAGAAATTTCTAAAAATAAAAATTTCTAAAAAAAAAAGGCAACCTTACTTGGATAACAAAAGGTAATGGGAAAATTTAGTCTTGTAAATGTACTAAGGGAGGATATATAGAAAGCCCAAAAGTATTTCAAAACAAAGAAGATTAGCTATCACAGGATGGAATGAGAGTAAACCATTAAAACTATCAAATTGTAGCAAATATTAGGAAAAAACCCTCAATATTTTAACACTATATTGTTCCAGTGGACAAGAACACTTAAACAGAGAGAGTCCATTTTTTATCATTGCTTTCTATATAATATGAACATCTTAAAATGCCTTAAGGTCAACAATATAATGTTAAATGCCTTTTCTCTCTGGGTTCATAGCTTTGATTATATATCAAGTGACCATATACTTACCTGTATGTACAAACATGTGCTTGACATAATTCTGTTTGGCTGTGAAAGTCTTGTTGCAGAGGGTACACTCATAAGGCTTTTTTTCACCCTGCCCACCTGCTGTGCTGTGACCTACAGAAGGAGCCAAGGGTTGTGGGGCTGGCAGTTGGGCAGTAAAAGTTGAAAGCCCAGGCTGGGACACTGTCACAAATTGTGCCTGTTGGCCTAGGGGCTGGGGAAGGCTGAAAAGGAAAGGCTTAGGACCACTGCCAGCAGACTGTGTAGTAAAGAGTGCAGGCAAATAGGTATTGCCAGCTGTGCCGATGACCTGTGTGTTGCTGGTCAGGGTCAATGGCATCCTCAGGTTGCTGGTGAGGGTTTCTGTCTGGCGTAAGTAGAGCTGGGTACTTGGCAATGATTGGGCAATAGTTGTAGTGATAGGCTGTAAAGTCCCCTTTTCAGTACTGTTACAAACAGTTATTAGTGCGCTATCCCTTTCAACATCATTTCCTCTTTCTGGTGAAGAAGAGTTAGTATCTGTGTGCTGCTGCTGAATGCTTTCAGCAGAAACATCATTTTGTTCTGGTTGGGTAGGTTCTTGTTGACCTTCTCGACCTAGGCCAGTCATAAATTGCTGCTCCACAGAATCAGGCTCAGTGCCAATGGAGGAACTGACTCCAGAATCAAAACTTTCTCCCTTGGGCTCACTTTCAGCACCTTCTGCTTGATCAGTATCCTCAGTGCATTCTTCAGATTCATTGCGCTCTAGGATTTGCACTCTCTGCTGTCCATAGTAGTCATAATCATCCTCCATTTCTTGCTTGATGTGAATATTGCCCACTAAAGTTTGGATCCGAACTGGACGTGGTTGTTTCCTGCAGTGTGTGGTTTCTGGCGTGGTGGAAAGATACCGCTCCACCTGCTGTGAGCGCTCATGGATCCTTGTAATCCAGCTTGGATCTTCCATATGATGGTCTCTAGAAAGGCCTAGTGCTGTTTCATGGTGGCTGACCACTGCACCACTGTAGAATGAACGCTCGCCACTGCCATTCTGCATAGAACATGCATACAAAGCTGAGTATATCCTGTCCACGCTGTGCTGTGAGTGATTTTGCAGATAACCAGACTCTGTATCACTGCTCTGTCCTGAAGTGGCTGATTCAGGAGTTCCTCGTGGTGTCTCCTGTGCAGAATCCTGAATCAAAGGGTAGATGTCACCCACATTCTGTGAGACAATCCGTGTGCATTCATCAATCACAGTTTTAATCTGCAGGATGCTGGCTGCTGTAAGGATTTGCAGGGCCTCCGATTGTGAGACTCGCAATACTCCACTGTACATGAAGTCAATGAGCTTTTGTACTGATTGGACTGAAACCACAGAAGGAATTTCAATGTCACTGTAGCCCAGTAACAGCTTATCTTGGAAGAAGGGGCTGCCAGCCGCCAACACACAACGGTGGGCACGCAGCATGCTCCCGTGAATGCGAACTGTCACATCACAGAAGTGGCCACGGTTGCGTTGCTCGTTGAGGGTCTCGAGCACAGAATTGCTGAAGTTGTGGAGGTTGATGCTGTGAATGCGCTCTGTCATCCCCCTGCAACTGTTGTTACCTGCCAAAGAAAAAGGCATAAAGATACATTGGTGTTTGAAATATGTATATGGATTTCTTTCTCTTCTCAACAGATGTAAATTTGATGATGCTTTAATTCAGGAATTTGTGCCTAGCTTATTGAAAAACATATGCTTACTAATATTAAGTTTGGAGGCCTTTACCTCTCAAAGTGTGTCAAGAACCATCTTATCCCAAATTTCTTAAAAACATTTATACAAGAATTTTTGTTATCTTTTCTCTTCTCTTAAATACAGAATGAAAAATGTCTAATTATATATTGTTTAAATAACAAAAGTACTTGTTATCAATATTAAAATAAATTTTAATGCTGATTTAAGTAATGCTTTGTTCCTTTCCCATTTTGATACCATATCAATGTAATTAGTAATAAAGAAATGGTTTCAGTGCCTTTAAATAAATAGCATTATAGCTCGACAATACTTTAATCTAGCTAGATTGTTTAATAAATTGATTATCGGTTCCTACTGAAGATCAATTAAACCCGGTTTCATATTTTTCATTAGCTTTAACCTAGGATTCAAGATGACTTTATGCTTTAGAAAATGTATTACTGTTATATACATGGATTGTACAAAGAATAAGAGTCACTTTGCAAAGAGTATTGGCATGAATGAGGCATCTGTCTTTAAGCACAAGGCGGTTTCAAAAGCTTTCTCAAGTTGCCAAGCCATCTATGTGCATGCAAATATCACTTCCATAAGGACCACCAATGAAGCAAAGTGGTTTGCGCGGACATCATGTTGAGACAGCCAAGGATTTTTGAAGCTGCCATACATGTATTACTAAGGGTCTTTGTTTATTAATGTATTGGCATCTCTTTGAACGTTTTGTCCAACCCAGGGTTAATATATAAGAAAGCTATATAAAGACAGAGTAATGAAGCTCAGATGTCAAAAGATTAAGCACTTTTTGAAGAAATAAATACCACTTGAAATTTTAAAAAATTAAAAAATCCAGCTCAATGAGACACAAAAAACATTAAGGGTTCTGTGTTTTTAAATTGTTTGAAAGGGGTATTATTTCTGATCAAAATGTTCAAAATTATTAACTGTCAATCAGCCCATGCCTGATAGCAAGAAAATGAACCAATAGTCTTAAAATTATAATTACAATATACAGATTCTTATTATTCTCATTGTCATCACAGAATAGAGTGCATGTATATGTGGAGGTATCTGACTCATTCTGTTCCCAGACCTGCCACTCTCATTTTAGTTAATACAGTGGGAAATGCTTCTGTGGAACTGAAGCAGCCTTTGTTAAACAGCTTTCTTCTGCCCAATGCATTTAGAAATCGTAAAGGACCTCACATGAGAAGCTACTGTAGAAGGGTTGGGAAAGCAGGTTGATTTAGAAATGGCACACAAATGAAAGAGTGTAAAAATGCAAAGGCTATTCTTATCCAAGCAGGCAATGAATGGGCAAGGAGCCTGAGGGAAAGACTGAGCTTAA
This sequence comes from Protobothrops mucrosquamatus, assembly GCF_001527695.2. Classification (NCBI taxonomy): domain Eukaryota; kingdom Metazoa; phylum Chordata; class Lepidosauria; order Squamata; family Viperidae; genus Protobothrops; species Protobothrops mucrosquamatus. The sequence continues at coordinate 283,084 of NW_015386827.1, forward strand.
CACTGATTGTTCACATGTACTATTCTTGTTGAACTGTAGCAAGACAAGAGATTTTATCCTGGGTTTAAGAGTCTGTAAAATGTTTTTGTTATTCTTTATTAATAGTCTGGAATATGCACGCACTATACCACATTGAAGACAAATATCACAATATGCCAGATTCTTTATGCTAAAGAACTAGGACGTACTGAATTCTGAATGATGGAAGAGTTAATTGTACAGTTTGAATGAGTGAGCATGAAATGTAACTCAGAGCTACACAGAATCTAGTAATTATAATTCTCAAACACAGTTAAGGTTGTGGTTTCAGAAATTAGTTAAGACTGAATGCTGGATTTTGATAAACTGGAGTCTAGATAAAAAGCTCACTAGTACTGACATAGAAACTGACATTCTATGTTAGAAAGAAACTATAAGGCAAGATTACTTTTATCTAAAAGGTTTTTTTTTAACCTGATGCTTTGCATATATTTGGGACTAAGATTCCCAGTAGAATTAGCCAGCTGCCATTGGGGTATGGTGGACATATATGGCTGCACATCTGGAAAGCTAGTTTCTGTTTGGTTATGCAAATATAAGGAATCACATGTGGTCTGCTTCTGCATTATTAACCTCCAGGAGTTAATAATAGTTAATAATAATAGCTAATAATAATTTCTCAAGCATCAAGCTTGATAAATTCTTCATGGTGTCTATAGGACCTTTTATTTTTTACAATGTCTACTTTGGTCAGATTTAACTGAATACATGTTTTCTGAGAAGTCTACAAACAAACAGACTGAACACAGGTACGAATTAAAATTCAAGGCTATCCCATGCAGTAAGAGAAGTGAAGTGCCTACACTGCCCTTTCTTACTCTGCTCTATTGATATACTATTATCAATATGCTGAGGATAACCAATTCTACATTAATGCAGGGTAGGCAGCCTGGATAGAAAGAAGCTGAAAGCAAACAAGATGGAGCTGCTATTTGCTCCTCAAGGTTTTATGCTGGCTCTATTGTTATCTCCAAAAGAAGTAATATTTCTCTTTCAGGAGCAGATCTGCAATTTGATAGTTCACCTGGACTAATGACTATTGCTGATTGGCAAGTGAAGTTTATGGAAAGGAAACCTTTATCCAGTTTCATCTGGTATATCAGTTATAGGCCTACCCATCTTCAAAAAAGGGAAAAAAGTGGACCCAGGAAATTACAGACCTATCACCCTGACCTCAATACCTGGGAAGATTCTGGAAAAGATAATCAAACAACGAATCAGTGAACACCTAGAGGCAAACAAAGTCATTAATTACTAAAAGCCAACATGGGTTTGTCAAAAATAGATCATGCCAGACAAATCTTATCACATTCTTTGACCAAGTGACAAAATTAGTGGATCAGAGGAATGCTGTGGATATAATTTACTTGGACTTCAGTAAGGCATTTGATAAAGTAGATCACAACCTACTACTTGATAAGATACAAAAATGTGGGTTAGACAGCATCACCACCAGATGGATCCGTAGCTGGCTGACCGGCCGTACTCAGCGTGTGGTCCCCAATGGAACCGCATCTACATGGAGGGAAGTGTGTATTGGGGTGCCCCGGGGCTCTGTTCTGGGCCCAGTGCTCTTCAACATCTTCATCAACGATTTGGACGAGGGGATAGATGGGGAAATCATCAAATTTGCAGATGACACCAAGTTGGCAGGAATAGCCAACATTCCAGAAGACAGACTTAGGATACAGGAGGATCTGGACAGACTTGAACACTGGGCGCTATCTAACAAAATGAAATTCAATGGTGAAAAAAGTAAGGTTCTACATTTAGGCAAGAAAAACCAAATGTACAGGTATAGTATAGGGGATACCTTGCTCAATAGTAGTAACTGTGAGAGGGATCTTGGAGTCCTAGTGGACAATCACTTAAATATGAGTCAGCAGTGTGCTGCAGCTGCCAAAAAGGTCAACACAGTGCTAGGCTGCATTAACAGAGGGATAGAATCAACACCATGTGAAGTATTAATACCACTTTACAACACCTTGGTAAGGCCACACTTGGAATACTGCATCCAGTTTTGGTCACCACGATGTAAAAAAGAAGTTGAGACTCTAGAAAGAGTACAGAGAAGAGCAACAAAGATGATTAGGGGACTGGAGTCTAAAGCATATAAGGAAAGGCTGCTGGAATTGGTTATGTCTAGTTTAATGAAGAGAAGGACGAGGGGGGACATGATAGAAGTGTTCCAATATCTCAGGGACTGCCACAAAGAAGAGGGATCAAGCTATTTTCCAAGGCGCCTGAACGCAGGACAAGAAGCAATGGATAAAAACTAATCAAGGAGAGAAGCAACCTAGAACTAAGGAGAAAATTCCTGACAGTTAGAACAATTAACCAGTGGAACAACCTGCCTCCAGAAGTGGTGAATGCTCCAACACTGGAAGTTTTTAAGAAGAGACTGGACAGCCATTTGTCTGAAATGGTATAGGGTTTCCTGCCTGAGCAGGGGGTTGGACTAGATGACCTCCAAGGTCCCTTCCAACTTTTTTTATTACTATTACTATTACTATTATTATTTAAAGCTGATCCTAAGAGCTTGTCATCACCAGCTCTTAGAATTACTGCAGAGGGGGATTGCATTTAAAGATCACCAGGTTGGTTCAAAATGCAATAGTGGTTAACCAAAACTAGGTGCCAACTATGCATTATATCTGTACTGTGGATCTTCAAAGCTGCCCGAAGGCTTTTCAAAGTGGTGATTTAACTTGTAAGGCCCTATATAGGTAATCCCCCAGACATGAGCATTTATTTAGCGAGATTTCACAAAAACGAGGTTATTCAGAAAGGGTACTTACATTAGAAATTCAAAATTGCGATCAAAAACAAGCCTCTGTAGCCATGTGACTTGGATTCAGTCTTGGCTGCTGCGGTGGCCATTTTAACTCTGTGACTTGCCTGGGCATGTTCAGGTCTACGAGAAGCGGGAAGTGGTTTTTTTTGGGGGGGGGCTGTGCCTGGTCACATGGCCAAACAAGATCTGGTGATTTTTGCAGCTGGCACAACCGTTTGTTTTTGTTTTCCTGGAGCTGCATGGAAGATCTGCTGCTTGCTAGGCTTGAGGACTACAGCACTGTACTGTAGAGAGCTAGAATTACTTCTGTAAGTATTTTAAAATGTTCTATTTTGTTACTCTATAGTATTGTACTATATTGTTTGTAATCACTTTGGGAACTGCTCTGCTTTTTATTGTGTTTGTAAGTACAGTATTTTGCAAGATTGTTTGTTTGCATTTGCCTGAAACTTATAGCATGTGGCTGCTGCTGCCTCCTCTCCCTAGCACAGACCCACCAGAGATTCTGCTGACCCCTTACTGGAAGGAAATCCCCCCTCCACCCCATTTTGGATTTTGCCTGGAGAGGCTTGTGCTGATCAGGGGCAGTGGTTTTTTTTAAAGGTTTTAAATTTAAATTGCCTGCAGAAGTTGTGGGTATTCCTTCACTGAAGGCTTTTAAGAAGAGATTGGATAGGCATTTATCAGAAATACAGTACAGTACTGTACTCTCTTGTGAGAGTAGTGGGTTAGACTAGATGACCTCAAGGTCTCTTCCATCTCAGTTACTGTTGCAAGCCAACAGTTCTGTAAACTCCAACCCCATCTCCCTCTGCATGTATGCCTGGAGACGCTTAAGCTAAAGCTACTTACTTTATTGGCAACTGCAATCAGAGAGTTCTCCACCCCCACTCTGAAGAAGCTTGAACTGCCTAGAAACAAATGGTTTTGGGTTTTTGTTTTTTTTTTAAAAAAAAGCTTGCTGCCTGCTTGGGAGGCAATTTACAATACTGTAGTTCCTGAAACCTGAAACAGCTGATTGGCGGCCAGAAACAGCCTGCAGCAGTGGCTGGAAAAGTCTCCCAGTTCAGGAAGCCATCGGAGGAAATAATAAATGAAATAATAAATAAATGAAATTGCCTGGAGGCCGTAAGGGTCTGGATGGGGAGGAACAGACTCAGGCTCAACCCTTCCAAGACCGAGTGGCTGTGGCTGCCGGCGCCGCGGCATAGTCAGCTGACTCCATCGCTGACTATAGGGGGCGAAATTCTGGCCCCCTCGGAGAGGGTGTGCAATCTGGGGGTCCTCCTGGATTCGCGGCTGACGCTGGAAGATCAGTTGTCGGCCGTGACCAGGGGGGCGTTTTATCAGGTACGCCTGATCCACCAGTTGCGGCCTTTTCTGGACCGGGACGCTCTGCGCACGGTCACTCATGCCCTCGTTACCTCCCGCCTGGACTACTG
>NW_015386827.1:287373-313230 GCF_001527695.2 Protobothrops mucrosquamatus
CAACAAGCGGGTCTGGCCTAGGGAATTTTAGCGGGGTTTTTTAGGGGATTTTTAAGGACAATTTTAATGATCGGCCTGTTTAAATATTTCTTTTTAATTCGGCTTTTAATTATTGTATTTGTATTGTAGTTTTTATGAGGCTGTTAGCCGCCCTGAGTCCCATGAGGAGAAGGGCGGGGTATAAATTAAATTAATAAAAATAAAATTAATAAAAAAAAAATAAATTCATTCATTTTACGACCTATTTGATTCAATTAATGAGTTTGATTTTAAAATGTAATATTGAGTCTGCTTCATTTGACCATTACGAGCATAATGGGCAGGCTCTCTTAGGCTCATACCTCGGGGACTACCTGTATATCTTGGCCTGGATTTTTCAGGACTGGTTCCGGTAATCAACCATCTAATATGAAAATCTCAAGAAAAAAAAAATGCTTGTGATTCTCCACCTCCATGAATCATGGGGATGAGAGCAGGAGAAAGTATATCTCTGTCACAGCTCCTATACCAAGTTAGCTTTCCTTCAGAATGTTGGATTTGATAATTGATGATCTTCTAGAAGAGTTGGATTCTTTTAACTTTAAATATGAAAAGATGCATCATACAATGTTTTCATATATTGCTTCAATTTATAATTGAATGTTTGATTTGTCTGACTTCTAAATTGCTTTTACTGTGGATGCTTTATTGTTGTGCCAGGGATATTTTATGGGATTTTTTTCAATGTTTTGCTGAGGGTCTTATAATTACAGCAGTGTAGAAATCAAATAAATAAATGTCAGGCCCTTTTAGTTTACTGGAAATTATCGCATAATAAATATGTAGAGAAATGTAGTCTTTGAAGATAGGTAGGTAGGTAGGTAGGTAGATAGAAACAACTGTTTGTGTGTGTGTCACAAACACATTCAGTTGTGTACATTTTTTGTTTTTGATGTGAAGATAGAATTATTCACTTTCAATATTACATTCTTCTTTTTAACCTTTTATAAATGGTAAAAAGACATTTCTCTGTCAGCAGGAAATCTGTATTTTTTCCATAACAGACAATTGGCTGTTTGCAGGATTTCTACAGCAACCTTCCCACATACTAGCCTACATGATTATAGCAGTCTATTTAAGTACAGACACATGAATGCACGGAAGCCAAACATATGCAATGTTACAGGGTAAACCATTTTAGAACACAATAAAAAGACAGGAACAATGAGATTTTACCATTTCCTTGCTGCTATGCAACTGGAATTATGCAAAGAAAAAATGAAGTTATTATTAACTGGTCTAGTCATTTTATATTTTGAAAATTTTAAACTGTTTATTACTGAAAAAATATTTTTAAGTTGGAATGTACAAGAAATTATAATCTTATGTATATCAACTGATTCAAACTTTCCATAAAATGTAATCAAGAATCCTTCCTTTTCCAAAATATTCTTGTGAAATAACTGTACAGAATGCAGAAAAATAAGGACTATTGAACATATATAAATGATAAAAGGTTATTTTCAAAGGTATTTTAATCAGAACTACTCAAGGTTGTAGTTATTGTTGTATCTGTGTTTATATATAAAATATTATGATTTTCCAAAACAAAAAAAATATTGTGAGCATTTTCTTATTTTGAAATTTTAAAAATAATCTGTGCACCCATTTCAATGTATATTTATTAAAATATTTTAAATAAAGAGAAAATTTAAATAGTTTTATTTATATAAAGGGCTTCTGTATAAACATAAAAATTGCCACATGAGGGCATCATTTTTATTAAACAAAAATGATTATGCTTATATTTTACCTATGATTTCAGAAAAGTGGCAATTTTGATTTACCAGTTGTGGGGTGATCTCTTTTTTCTGGGCTCCTAGGAAATCTGAAGATGAAAATGGACTTCTAATGTATATAATCAAAGTTGTTAAAATGTTTTTTATGTAGATGGAAATCCTGGTTGTACCAATTGTATGGTTTTAAAATATACATATGTAGACTCTTAGTCTTGAAATCAACTACACATATAGAGGATACTGTCAAGGCCCATGAATACATGTAGTCAGGAGGTAGAACTAAATGTATAGTCCAGATTTTCCTCTGAATATATGGCTAAATTTAATGTTATACAATTAAATTTGAGTTTGTAGAAACAGGATTTTCTCCCAGTCTTTTCCCCTACATGTATCCTAAATCTAAAACGTATTTGATGAAAAAAGGAAAAGAATCTGTTCTACTATTGGATCTGTAGAGTTAGCATCTAAAATACAATTAGATACAATCCATTTATTCTGAATAAAACTGAATGTAAAAATAAATATTTGTTCTACTTATGTAAGATTTAATTCCCAAAAGCAATCTATAGATTGAAATCACCATGGATTGTAGAAAAACTTTACAACTGAAACAAAAATTTAACTTTGTCTTCAGTTCCAGATTTTATTCCCCTATATATTTTTTCAGCTGTCCCTGTAACTTTTAATGTCTAGTTATACTTAAACAGTAGCAGAAAAATGGCTGAGTCAAGCTATCTAATTCATTTTAATGCTTTCTTGTCCTCCTGCAGATAACTTGACAGATTTTGTTAGATTGGAAAAGAGAACCTTCCAAGTAGACCAAGTCTCATGACTACAAAGACATAGATGCTCATCATGAAGTTACAAGCCAGTTCACAATAAAAAACCCATTAATATGACTACAATAATTTAAAACATAAAATAATAAATCATATCTGTTATGCATACACAGACACTGAGATTTTGTGATCGCTAGAGTCTGAAAAAGACCACCACGGATCTACAAATTCTAGAGCCACATAAGCCTTTATTTGAACTGAAATAAACATATGCATAAATTGGTGGAAAGCATTATCAAAGGTTACATACATAAATATATACTGAATCAGACTAATGAACTTTTTTCTGTTGAAGTCTACATTTCCTTAAAATCTGTCAGTACAGAAAATGAGGACTGGATGTAAAAAGAACAAACATGGATTAATGTGTAGGTATGATACTTTCATCCAGTATGAAAATAAGGTTTCTTTTTACTATATACTGGTATTCTGAATTCCCATGTCACATACGTTTCCTCAACACTGATGCAGCACAAGGACAGTCTCTACAAACTAAAACTGGAAGATTGAAATAAGGTCAATGAGCAGGTATGGATCAGGATTCAAAAATCTGGATTGGCAAACCTCAAGGCCTGCATTTGACTCAAAGGTCAGTTCAGAATGCTCAGAGATGAATTTCCAATATAAAGGTTGAAAGAATCTGGGGAATCATCTAGTTAAAATCTTTCCCAATGCAGGGATCTATATGTAAAGGTAATTTTTGTTTCATTAATTGAATTATTTGAAAATATCAACAAATTATGGATGGATCTGGAACATACTGATTTTCAAAATGTTTTGACATAATTCTTGCTCAAATGCTTTAGAATTTAGCAAACTTAGGAACTGAAAGACTAAAGCACATATAGCAGAAAATAGCAATACTGTACAAAAAGCAGTTCTCATGATGGAAGAGCATAAAACTGGAATCCCCAAAATAATGAGTGAATCAGCTTTAATTTTAAAAAAATCCCTTCATAAATTATCTGAGTGAAAATGATTAATTGGATAACTACATTTACAGATAGCATTATAGTATTATCAAGTTAATTTTAACTATAGCAAAAAAAGTCCTGACTTTATTTATACAGTGATAAGATCAGAATGTCTGAAGTAATTAGCCAATAAAGAGATATTAGAGTTGTGATGAGGTATCAATAATATGGTTACCCAATATATGGTAGTTGTAAAAAGGGTAGATTCCATGCTAGCCATCAATACAAATAAAACTGCCAAGATTTGTAGAACTGGACTTGATGCTGAAGTTATCACTTAAATAAATGTGTCACTCATATCCTTATTATCTTGTGTCTGGACTACTGTAAATCACCTGGTGTGGGCTGTCCTTGAAAACCATTTTGGAAATTTCAGACAATGTAAAGGACAGACAACTACTTACTGATAGTGACACCTACACTAGCTACCGTATATAATGTCTCTGTTAATAGAGATTCAGTGGCTAGCAATTTGCATCAAATGCAATTTGAGGTGTATATTTTACAAGTATATTATATGGTTATGGATATCTCTGAGATCTGTTCAGATTTAATCTGCCTATATACCAATCGGGCTCCCTTCAAAGAGATAGAAGAACAGGAGCCCAGCAATCGTCCTCTCTGCTTTTCCCCCTTACTTTGGAATAATGTTCCTTTACCTCCACTCCAACTGAAGATGGATTAGGACACAAAGAAAATAGGCTAATGAGATGTTGCTAAGGATTACTTACCATTAATTGGGAAAAAATCAAAAAAGGAAATAGCTTGCTGAGATCTTAACAGTTCAAGATATTTTAGAGAACATAGTGTAGAAATAAGAACACATATGCTATGAAATTAAATTAAACTTCAACTTTTTTTTCTTTTTCTGGATAACAACAAAATGCTTAGCAAAAAGCTTAACATAAGCCCTTTAGTACTGCACCATATAACAGAGTGGTATAAAGTTTTAGGAAAGAAAAAGAGGTCCTCTCCTCTGAGTCATAAACAGCAAAATGTCAATCTCAGAAGATTTTCTAATAGAAATCAAGGATTTTTTAAACATCTATTTCAGGCATTGCCGGCAATGGGGTGGGGCGCAGCTTCCACATGACGCATCCGGCCCTGAACTATTTAAACAAATATGTTTATCTCTTGAATTTTCATATACTACCAGTCCTCATAGAATTTGTCATTCTATAATTAAGTTTTAAACAATTGCATTCCTAATTTTCTTATGATTAGTTTTAAACAATACCCAAGATTGTGGAAGCTGGCCTTAATCTTTCTTTATTTTTTACAAATGTTCATTTTTAAACCATTTTAGAGATGACAGAACACCTCCAATAGTGAAAGTGAGATTTCACATACGTACAATTCATCTAGCAGAATGAATTACTATAGTTATATAGGGCCTTCCTCAGTTTCTTCCATTAATTTTTGAAAATGCAGTTCCATATGTTAGTAATTCTGCTACTGCTACTTTTCCCTTTTAGATCTGCTCCAAAGTGTAGAAATTTACTTCTTATGACTTTACTTCATCTACTAATTAGGTACATGTTTCAATGTTTTGAGAGGGTGGGTTGACACTGCAACTCAGACCATGTCTCAATAGTTACACTCAGTCATCCACAATGACACTATTGTACTTACAATCAGGTGACCCTGTGTATATGAGCAGGTTTCTTAGTGAATGGGATGAATGGATGAGATCTGGGCCCAGAGAGGAGATAGCTTCAAAGTTCAGGCATGGAAGGCCTGACTTGGCAACGAAGGCACCCGTCTGCGTAATCTCATTCTCCTCAGACTTCTGTTTTTCAGTTGTCTTGGGTTTCTTTCTAAAAGGAAACAAAGAGACTTCTGAAGGTAGCAGTTACCTACACTATGCAGGAAAGAGAATAATTGTGCATTATTGTTTGTTTTCCTTTCAGAGCATGTTTTATTGTTTGAAGTTTTTCTAATCTGTTTTCAATGCTGGTTGTTAATGCTTACAGGAGCTATGTCTGCAAGCAAGCTGATTGGGGAAAGGTGGTTTGTTTGCCCCTAGAGCCACTGGGCATTAGAGAGGCATGTATAATGGCTAATTTGATTCTTATAGTGGAATTAAACATTTTGACCAATTCAGTTCATTGGGTTTTTGGGTTTTCTCATGGCAGAGATCACTGTTTTCCTCATCTCAACTCTCTTCTTCTGTAACCTATTTTTATCCTAAGCTAATTTATTGTCTATGCTGGAAAAGAAAAGTGAATTAATGTACAAGACTCTTAAAACAATAACATTCCAAATGGGACCTAAGCCATTTCAAAGCCAATATTAAAATCACGTTGTTACAATTTTCCAGAAATCAGGGCAAACTTTCTGGAAAGTCATGTCTTATTTAAGCTCTAAATATTCCAAGCTGGTATTTCAAGCTTAGGATGTTTTGCATGCTTTACAAAAATAATACTGTTTAGAATGAACAGTGAAGCTAATGACCTCAATATCTATGTTCAGTTTATTAACTCTGTACAGATAAACACTAATATAATAGTGGACAAGAATCTGAAAAAGTGGACAAAAGTTAAAATAGATCTCTTGTGTACAGAGAAGTAAAAAAATAGTTTTGAGAAAATAGAACTATTTAGCATACCTTTGAATTGTACACATAAACGTAAGTACACATTATATTAAGTATTGTATTTAACATTAAAATAAGATGGAATTGTCCAAACAAAATCTGGATTTTCTTTATTATAACTAAGAACATATTCAATAAAATAACAAATCTATTTTTTATTTCCTACCTTTCTTCCGCCTCCCCCAAAGATTTTTCGCAGGAAAAAAAAAAGATTTACAAAGTAATTCTGTACCCTCATGGAATCAGAAATGAAGAAATAGGCAGAAAAACACATTATAGTATAACAAAGGGCAAGCCACTTTGCTATTAATCAAGAACATTGTCTCTGGTTATATAAAAGAATTATATAAGCTTGGTATGGTAAGAAAGAACACAGCACATGAAAGTTCTTGTGAAACCATGATGGCTGACACTTATAAGAAATAGCCTCTAGAGGGCAGCAGGCGACCAGCTGGTTTCAGACTAGTTAATTTCAGAACTTCAGATTTTTGCTCCAAGCAACCCCTTTAAAGAATCTTTCTCATTAAGTATTAAAATTACACAATTCAATGAAATTTTTGCTCAGTTAGAAAATGGAAACTGAACTGAGACAAATTGGCAGATATGAATATCTTTTCCTCTTTCTTTCCTTAAAAATCATGGTATACAAGAATCTACAAGGTAAATAAATATGTTGATTGACCATACTTAAAAACTACTAACAAACCCATGGTTACAGGATCACTAGGCAATATTGAATCCTATCGTAGTCAAATTATCTTTGAATTCTAACGTCATCACTTTGAATCTTTTTTGAAACTAACATTTTTTTCTTAAAATGTTAAGAAAATGTTAATGGTTATAGATATAAATGGACCCAAACAAAGTAAATCTATTTCCCACCTTTTTTGTCACTGACATCTTACAGATTATGAAGTGTATTCTCATAACAATCTCGATTATGGAATATAACCTAGTTAAGAAGATCTATAAAACTGCAATATTGTTCACAAAATTTTACCATATAATTAAGGTAAAGGTTACGTTTTTCCTTGTCCAGTTGTGTCTGACTCGAGGGGTTGGTGCTTATCTCCATTTCCTAGTTGAGGAAGCCAGTGCTATCCAAAGATGCTTCCATGGTCATGTGGCTGGCATGACTATAAGCTGAGGAATGCTGTTACCTTCCCACTGAAGTTGTGCCTATTTTTCTACTTGCATTTGCGTACTTTTGAATTGCTAGGTTGGCAGGAGCTGGGGCAAGAACGGGGGTTCTCCCTGTTGCAGGTGAGTTCAGGTCTTGAACTGCTAACCTTTTGGTCAAAATGCCCAGCATCTTAACTGCCAGGCCACCGTGTCTCCTACCAGACAATGAAATATTACCAAATTATAAATTATTTTTTGCAACAGAATAACTACTCTCCCCTCTGAAATTAGTTGTCACAGGAGAGGGTGAAATTTACCTTGGTGAGCAACTTCAAAAGCAGTCTTGCTAGTAAGCAAGCAAGGTGATGACATGCAAAGGAGGAAGAAAAACAGACCTGAGGGCAGCAAGGTATTCATGCCCAAGGGTCTGCCAAAATTTATAGCCATCATAGTTAAAAACTCACCATAATCAAAGGCCCTTCATGATCCGTCTCTTTCCCCAGGCCTATTCTCCAACACTATAAAATTATTTCTTCTTATCTTTCTTGTGCTTAAGTTCTTAGTAAAGAAGATTTTTTTCCTAGATGTTTTTGCACAATCCTTTTTAAGGATCAAGTTAATTTAATCCTATTGAAAGAGCATGCTGCATGACAATGAAATTATTATTTACTGCAGTTTTATATTGTTTTCTTTAAGTTTGTTGCTGTTTGTTAATAACTCAGTCACTTTGGTTAGGTTGGATAGGCATATAAATATAAATAGCTAGTTACAAATAAATAGTTAATGCCTGAACTTTATAACAAGGTTATGTAAGTGTTAGCTTCCAAACTACTTTCTGCAGCTTACACATGAATAAGTATGTTCCAAAAATATTTGCAAAAATCAATGTTCTTATATTTATTAATTATAATTTGACTAAAAGGATACAGTTGTGGTTAAAGCAACATTTTCTTTTCAGTTTTGAGTTGCTGTTGTAGCAAAATCCATGAAAGTCACAATTTTTCATTCTAAAAAATGGATGCATTCTATTTTTTAGTCTTTCCTCACCCTGCCACTTGTAAAATAGCATATATTTTTATGGATTAAGTATTAGAATAAAATCTGGGGTCCGATAATCTAGAGAGCTACGTTTGGCAGGATCTAAGGTGGTTGACCTTTTCTGCTGTGGCCTCTGTACCATGGAATCTTCTTCCCCATGAGCTGAGCATGGACTCATCACTTCTAAGCTGTCAAACATTATGCCAGCGGGCCTGGAGAACCCAGGGAACTGTTGAACTGTTGAGGTGGCTCCATTATTACCTTCAACTATTATTTTTTTAGCTGTTTTTATAATTTTAATGTCTGTCTCTACCCCAAATTAAGGGATTATAGGGTTGTAAAAAGGGAGTTACTTGTTATTGGTAATCATTTTAGCTATGTATTGTTTTAGTTTTGTTGTATGCTACCCAGATTCACTTGCTTGTGAGATGGGTGGCTATATAAATTAGATAATAAATAAAATAGTTAAAAATATTTTTGGTAATTTTTTATTTCAGGAACACCATTATTTCTAGAATGTTTTCTTTTAAAACTTTTACCAGTATGTGGGCAATGAAAACACAACAGACTGTGGAAATTCTGCTAGCCATGGCAATCAAACATCCAAAAAAATCTGCCAGGCTATCCCACTTTCTTTACATGGATGATCTAAAGCTGAATGACACATAGATAAAATAGTAGACTGGACTCAAACAGAACTAAAACCCTGGATAGGAAGATCAGAAAAATAATGACAGTGACTTGTTCCCTTCATCCACACAGAGACATTGACAGACTCTACTTTGGATTATATATTACATCTTTCAAATATTAATTTTCAGATTCACCATACTCCTTATTGTATCACACAGTCTTAAGATCTACTGCAAATATTTTGGGTTCTTAGCTAATAACATAGTGTTATCCCTGCCTAGAGATAATGATGACAGTGAATGATCTTTATTTTTATAACCATTGCAATATTTATATCAAATTACAGCCCCCAAATTCTGAAGAGCCATATCCTTAATTTGCTTTAATGTGCTCCTAGCAACAATCCTGGAGAGGAATTTTTTTAAAAAAATATCCTTACATTTCTAGACTTTATTCTTATGGACCTAGAATCAAGTAGTGTCTAACCCAGAGGTCCCCAAACATTTTGGCATCGGGGACCAGTTTCATGGAAGACAATTTTTCCATGGAGCAGAGTGGGGAGAGGGGTGTTTCAGGATGATTCGAATGCACTACATTTATTGTAAATTTTCTAAATAAGCAAATAAATAATGCACTTTATTTTTATTATTATTACATTGTATTAGATTAGACCAGTGACTTTCTTCTTCTAAGAAAGTGGGAAGGAAAAGAGACAATCCTAAACTCAGCCTTCCAACAAACCAAACCAAAGAACCAACACGTTGAGGATGTGCTGAGAAAACCATGAGGGGGGGGAGAGGGAGACCAAACCAATGCGGAGATCAGCCCAGCAGTCTTGGAAAAGGTGCAAGTGAGAGAAGGATCCCCTTGGAGACCCAGTGCTTAAGGGGAAATGTAGCTTCTCTCCTCCTCCCTACCTCCGGGTAGGAGTGCGCTTGGCTTGCAAACTTGGAGGAACACAAACACACACACAAATACACATACTAAATTAAACCTCGAAAAGCAGGCAGGATGTTGTCAAAACACTAGGCACCTGGAGCATCAAAACAAAAGCAAAAAAACTCCAGTTGAAGTGCAATGGAGCCCAGTGGCCTTAGAAAAGGTGCAGACGAGAGAGAGAGATTCCCTTGGAGATGCAGTGCTCAAGGAGAAAGGTAGCTTCTCCCTGCTCCTATTTGCACCCTGAGAAAAAGACATCCTCACACACACAAACCTTGGGGGGATCACCCTCCAACGAGGCTTTGGGGAAGCCCCCGGTTGCAAGCTGGGCTGGAGGGCGCTTGTCTTGCAAACTTGGAAAATTGCATGAAAGAAGCGTGAGCTGGGGTGCCAGGAGGGGGAGAGGAGGAAAGTGAGGAAGAAGAGGAACTGAGGAAGAAGAGGAGAAAGAAGAAGAAGTAGCAGAAGGAAAAGGAAGCAGGACCAGGAGGAGGAAGCAGAAGAAGCAGGAGGAGAAAGAGAAGGAAGGACATGGAATTGAGATGTTACAAGCCAGTTGCAAGCGCAGCTGCTGGAGGATCTTTGCATTGAGCAAGATGGCTTCTCTCCCACCCCTGCCACATATTTTACCTTGTATATTCATAATTACACCTATATTTTCATTTTCATGCATATTCATCAGTTCTCCTTTAAAAGATCAGACTACCTTCATTCAGATATATAACATACATAAATCTATCTATATATGTTTATTAAAAGTCAACATTGATGATGGCACAACTTTAATCAATTAATCAACCCAAATACCATTGCTTATATTCTACCAATTATACAGTACACTAACTGCTTCTTTTTAATCTGGGTTGGTAAACAAGGAATGCTGGAGAAAATATTTTACCCCCCCCCCCCATTTTGTCAGTCAAATTTACAATTATCTTAGATAATTGTCGAATAAATAATTCAGTGCATAAAATTACTTGCCATTGTTGATCTGGAACTCTAAAATTTAGAGTTATTTTCAAGTTAAATTATTTTATCAATTATTGTCTGCCTAGATATTGAGATGCTAAATATGTGCATTCACATACACATGAGACATGGGTTCCATTCATGATGTTTTGGGATCATAACACATCAAGATTTGTATGTTTTCTTTTACAGATTTGGATTATATATGTTGCCTTATTGACTCCAATGACAATAGAGTCCTTACACATCATCAGACAACCCAATTTTTATTTTCTGAGAATTAGAAAATGTTACATGAATGATCGTTTGTTGTTTCTAATCATACAAATACTTATTAAATTGATGATTTTACATTAACTGAACATTAAGTTTGCCTTGTAAATGATTTGATATTGGCTTTCCAGCTGACCTGAAATGCCAAAACCCAACTTCATTGAACAGCAGAAATCTCATAAAATGCAACCGAAACACTATTGCAACTTTGTTTCTATATCCTTTGGTAATGCTGTAAAAATACAAGATGTAGCAAAAATCAGGTGCCACAGACAAATTTTTATTTATTTATTTTAAATGTTCGATTGGTTGTCATTTTCTTCTAAAACTTTCTTATTCATTTCAGACACGGCCCTTGATCACCACTAAGTATCAGTAATATTTTCTATGAAACGCAAAATTAATAAAACATATTGTGATTGGCTCAAATGACCCAACTTTTGATATATCATGTATATGCTGGCTTCTAATTTCTTACAAGGTTCTGAGTATTTTTGTCCTTAAGCAGTAATATTATGCTGAATTTACAAAATTAACTTACAGTGGTTTCTGAATATCACTCTTCAGGTAAATCACTCCGAGCTTTGGACTTAGTGCAGACATTCATTGAGGCAGGGAAAGGGGAAAAATTGTGCCTGCACTGAAAAGAAACAAGGTGAAGTATGAGGGAATTGTTTATAACTTATCTGGAGAAAAAACGAACAGATAGCAAATGATTTCAAATAATTTTGATAGCAAACTGTCAAAAAACCAATATCTTCCAAAATCACTCCTCCACACTACGTAATAGAGGAGATTCAACATGAACTGATCAATAATGCACTAATGGTTTATTTAGCTTTTTTTTAACAATATTTTATTATGGTTTATTTAGCTTTGACAGAACACTGAATTAAGGTATCATAATGGAAAAATAGCAAATTCAAACCTGGACATTATCTTAATAATGTTTTTGAATAATAATTGCAAACACAAAAAAGAAATATAATTATTTCTTGTATTTCTTTTGTACAATTATCCTAATACAAGTATAATTTTATACATTGTCAGTTAGAATTCTTCTTATTGTCCCCTCTTAACTAAACAAAATAATAAGTCAAGACATTTTCACTATAATCAATCATTAATAGTTTAAATTTTAAAAAATAGTTTAAATTTATTTTTAAAAAAATAAATAATGCAAAGAAGAATCATATAAGTGTATGAAGAAGTAACAGAACTTGTCAACTAAACATTATTTTATATGTGTGTAAACTGGATCAGCTCTCTAGATCTATTGTTGTTCCTGCTATGAAGTCAGTTATTTATTCTGTATTTTATCCATTCAAAGAAATGTTATATTTGACTATAAAAAACTTTGTATCCATTTTTAAACATATTTGAATATTCTTTCAATATTGTTTCTAGATATTTTTAATTCCTGTTAAGAACTAATATTATCACAGAAGACTCCCATTAGGAGAATGCCATTTGGCTTAACGATATCAAATTTCTGGTATTTCGGGATGCTGTTATTTGTATAGTAGAACTACTGTATAGTGGCTATAGATAGATGTATTTTCTATGAATATCATTAATTGGTTTTTATCTGTCTTTAACATGGCAATGCTAATCACATACTGCATTAATAATGCACAATACTGTCAGAAGAAAAACCAATAGTTCAGGACTCCCAGTGACATTAAAATACATACACCAACTAAAAATGCAAATTGAAGGCATCACAAGTGAGACATCCATCCATTCTTTTTTCCTTTTCCTTCTGGCAGCAGAAACTAACATACCATCAGCTCTTGGAGAAGAACAGGACATAGGGTCTACCAAATCAGACAAACTAAAGAACTCATCTTCTTGCACATCAGGAAGGAAATTGTACTTATTTTGCTAAGAAGGATTTAAAAGCATTTGTTTTATTCCAGGAAGGATTTCAAAAACAAACAAATAAACATTACACATCTTCACATATGTTTTTATTTCAGTGTTAGTTTTTTTTTTTAAATTTTCCACTTAAGGAAGGCCCTTAATTTTCTTATATAACATTTAGGCCCTTGAAGAGACAGTTTCAGTTGTTTACTTTGGATTATGCATGGGGTGAGCTTGCAAAGGAATAAAGTCAGCAGAAACATTTTTGGCCTCTTATAAAGGCAAGGCTGATTAATGGCCTTTCTGCATAACTCCTCAAACTAATGCTTTGATACTTCTATTTCCCCTTTCCCTAAATTGGATGGTGACCCTTCTTTGCTTATTGGCCTCCTTTTCTGAGTTTCTCATTAATCAGACTCACTTCTATGATATGGTCTGTCATATCATATTACTTACCATGCACATAAGCATAAAGTGCATTAGACCTGAGACCACAGGAAATGCATGCTGGAAGGTGTCTAAATTTATTTTGTTTCACTGTCCTACACAAATAAACTGTAATAAATCTGCACTTAGTTAATACCACTTGCAATATTATTACAATTTATTAATAATTTTTAGTCACTCCTCATCATGACTTTTTTCACCTCTGATATTATTCCTCATCTGGTCTAACTGACTGAGGGGGGAAAATAAGAATCTTTTTCCTCATTGCTGAGTCATCCTGAGTTGTTGAAATCATGATTCATGGTTTGATAATATGTTGGCCCATAATGTAGGTAGTTCCTATGAAAAAGATAATTCCATGGTGAAGATAATTAGGAAAGGTACTAAAAGTTGCCAAAATAACAATTATTTGAACAAATTTACAGTGCCACTATATTTGGAATGCTTCTTGTCAACTTATACAGCTTTACAAAGACATATTCACAAAGAATAAACTTAAATTGCTATTAGTTGTGACATTATCCCCTGCAATAAGACTAATATGCTTCCCAGTTTTGGCTTCCATATTCTAGATGTTGTTTTCACAGTTAGTTAAAGGAGCACCAATATTTAGTAATAATTTATGGTTACACTAAAAAGAAAACAGATCAAGAGTAATGAAGTTAAGCTCATAAAATGTTCTATACCATCTCCAAATTAACATCAAATTGGAAATTGAATGAAAAGTTAGTTCCTCTTAGCTGATGCTTGAGAAAAATATTGTCTCTACTTTATATTTCATAAACTATGCCATAATTAATAGATTGTGTCTCCACTCAGAAAAAAGTATAATACTCAATAAAAGAGGGACCAATGTCCACCAAAAGACTATAAAAATACTTTCTTCTTGTTTTTGAACAATCTAGAAACACAATGTGTGTTTTCACACTAAACCTTAATATCATCTTTCTATCTCTGTGACAGGTATCTGTGTGCATCCAAGTTTTCTGTTTCATTTTCATTTAACAGGCTATGACATTCCATTTAGCTGAAACTTTCAAAATATATGTTTGATTTCTACAGATCAGGCAAGGACTCAGGATATTTATTCAAAAAGCTCCAAGAAAATTACTGCTTCTCTATGTGTAAAATTGATTTTAAAGTACTATGTTATCTGGCTCAGAAACCTGTAGAACTTTTTATTGTGTATTTTAACTTTCAAAGCCTTGACAGGAACAGCATCTTTAATATTGTTAATCTTGGCCGGCACTTGAGAGTTCAAATCAATTATAATCTCAATCTATATGTATCTTCTAAATTCTGAACAGAAGCCAATGACCTTTTAGTTCTTTTATTAGCATGTTCTTTAAGTTCTGTTGCATCCTCAACAGAAAACTACTTTTAATATAAATTGAAAACTGTACTTGACTGATATTCTAGCTCACAAAATTCTCTTCTGTGAATTCTGGGAACTAGTGAAGCAATATTATAATATTAGCAATCTTAAAAATTATCATAATTCAACACTCCAGGACAGAAATAATGTATTACTTTTTAAAGATGCCAGTACTATTCACTCTCTCATCAGTTTTGGGATGTTTTTTGGTACAAATTTCTGCAGAGTTAGATGATGTCAAACCAAATCCTGGTGAATACATGGATCTTACTAACTTATCTTTTTAGTAATCTATAGTTCTGTAATAGTGGTGAATATCCCTAGTTTGGATGTAGGAAGAGGGTGAAGGTTCGTTCTCTGAGCTTGTGGGTTGGTTTCTGAACGTTTTGTTACCAGACTAGGTAACCTCTTCAGCAGAGTTTTGAGAAACCAACCCACAAGCTTGGAGAACGAACCTTCACCCTCAATCTGTACTTTGCTAAAGGGGCAGTCTTATAATATTTTTGATACCATCAATCCACTTTATTTTTTTTCTCTTCTGCTTTCCTTAAACTTGTCAAACAGTCAATTATTACACACACATATACAGAATGTGAAAAAATATAATCACATGCCTGAAGAACAGGACTTTCTGCTTTCTGATCATCATCTCAAAGGAGCAGTCAGTCCTTTCTCTGTTGTTGTTGCCCAGGACTGATTGATTGGATCTTGTAGTTCATGTTATTTCTAATAACCATCTCCAGATTCAAAGTTCAAAGGAGTTTTATTTTCTAACTCTCTGTGTCCAGCTTTCAAAAATTTACATTACCACTGGGAAAGCTACTGTGTTAACTATTCTGATTTTTGTTGCCATAGAAATATCCTTACACTTCATAATCTTATCTATGATTTTCATTTTCTTCCTCCTTAGGATTAATCTCCTTCTTAATTCTTCAGCACAGATTATATCTTTATCTGTTCTTATTCCCAAGAAAATAATACTATGCACTATTTTCACTACTTTGTTGTCAACTGTAAGGTCACAACATACTAATTACCATTTTTCCCTGTGTACCTAATATTTATTGTTAACTCAGATGTTTTTTCTTTTTCTATCTTTGTTTTATTGCCTTTCTTATCCTGAATAACCATGCTTTTCAATTCTTCACTGCAAAGGTTCCACAGGGAAATAATTAAGCATTCTGACACACTACTTAGTCTTAATATATTTTATATACTGGCATGATCTACACCATCAAGATATTGCTGCTGCTGTCCATAAAGCAACCTCCTTCTTATATTCTCTTGCTCTGTTCATTACTCCTCTTATGCTAATTATTTGATTTCATGTTCTTTTGTCTTTTCTGAAATCTTTCTGTTAATCTGGTTCTTTTTTTTCTCATTGCCTTATATTTGTAAGATCCATAAGCAAAACTTTCCCTGTATGGGGAATTAGGCCAATTATTTAGTAAACTGGCAATTTTTAATCTCCCTTCTTTGATATGGCATGATAGAATCATAGGGTTAGAAGGACTTTAGAGGTCTTCTAGTCCAACTCCCCCCCCATGCAGGAATTCTCATACTATCCCAGATATTACTGTCCAATCTTTTCCTGAAAATCTCCAGTGATGGTACATCTACAACTTCAGGAAGGAGGCTGTTCCACTGCTTAATACTTCTTAAAGTAAGAAAAGTCTTGCTTATTTACAAGTTTGAATCTTTCTCTATAAAGCTTTCATCCACTGGCTCTTGCTTTATGCTTGGGTGCTATTGAGAATGAACTCATACTCTCTGTCTGTAATGTCCTTCAAGTATTATTGGAAGACATCTATCATGTGTCCTCTTAAGGCTAAACATAGCTCATTCCTTTAACTGATCTTTGCAGAATTTAGCCTCCAAGTTTCTCTGACTCTTTCCATTTCTTTAGTTACCTTTTTGTATTCTGTCAACCAGAGCTGGACAAAGAATTCCAGGTGTGGTCTCGCCAGTGCAGCATACCACAATATTATCAATGTTCGTAATACTATAACTGTACTGGTGCAAGTGAACATTGCACTCTTGTCCACTAATCTAATCACATTGTTGGCTAAACCAATAAGATTTATCTGGCATAACCTGATTTAATAAATCAGAATTGTTCAGAGTTGTTACAGAAGATTGAATATTGAAGTAGGTTTCACTGGACATCATGAAAAATTTCAACAATGAAACAGGACTGTCTTATAATATGGTAAACTCTTTGATGAAGATTTCAAACAGACACTGTATAATTGTCTCTTGCGCATGCTTCAAAGCTAATTTCTGAAGTGGGCAACGGATTGGACTGGATGATCTACCAATGTAATTCATACATTCCTTAATTCACATTGCCTCAACTCTTTTCATATAATTCTTATATTTTCTTTTACTCAATTAAGCAACTTGAACTTTTTGTTCCTTATATGAATCTTACATTTTGATATATATCCTCCAAGTCAACCTTATTGGAACATAATGCCTGTCCTTGCATCTTTAACTGGTATATTTTACATCATTAATTCATGATCTGCTGTTCCACAATCTGCATCTGGAAATGTTCTGGCTGTCTGCATTGCACTTTCCCCTTTTTTAAATTTATCTTATGTAATATATTTAATTCTAATGTGTGCATTTTATGTCCATTTGCAGAGTTTTGAGTTTATATTCCAGGAAACAGGAACTGATTTTTATTGACTATTGTTTTATATTATTTTGATATATTATTATAGTATATTTTATAGCTATGAACTATAAGCCATAAACTAGTTTGAGAAATTCTAACACAGAAAGCAGGTATATTAATATATTTAATATAAGATAATGGATTTTCAGTTACTGTTAACTCTAATGATTAGTTTATTATCATAATTAGACTTTTTTATGAGCCACAAAACTTTCCACAAAGCTTTGATCTACAGTACATATTAAAAGTGAATACATTTCAATTTTAGTATCATGGACCCAATAATATTTTGGACACATCTGAAAGCAGAAATAAACTAAACTAAAAGATAATGAATTAAGTAGAACTTTGAGCCATTCTACATAAACATTTGAATTGTCATCAAATGATAAACAATGGAAATTTCCCCATTACATCTGTTTTGAATGGATTGAAAAAACTAGGGAAAGAGTAATTAAAATTTGCTTATGTAATTTTACTTGTACATTTTAAATTCCTACATGAACATTCAGCTTTAATTTTAGTCTCTATACTCCAAAAATATTTCAAGCAGGAAAATGCTGGGATTATGATTCCACAGATAAAGTAGTGAAGCAAGATCAAAGGCTATAACCAAAAATGAAAAGCCAATGGTATCAGATGCTTGAATCAACCATATTAGAGGGAAAAAACAATTAATTTAAGTGGTAAATTTGGGCCATTAAGATCTGGGGATAGTGAAACAGTCAAAAAACTTGTTCTTCCTTCTCAAAATAATTCGAGTAATAATAAACTAAATTATTATTTAATATAAAAATGGAATGAAAATACCATCTCTACCAAAAGCTGCTATTATTAGAAAGAAGATTGCTACTACCTGAAATTACCAAAGATTATGAAAATTAGTAAAAATTGGCAGTGTCACAATAATGTATCCATCCATTCCATTGCTTTGGCTAGTTATGACAAATGAGTTTTAAGAACATTCCATTGCCAAGAAACTCTGTCAAAATATTGGTGATTTTTCCAAATCTGTTCAAAATTGCAGAGATGTCAAGTCTGAGATGAGGACATTATTTTCAAGAAGCATAAAACAACAACAAAAACAACATTGGAAGAGAATGGCTAGCCTATTTGCTGATAATTAGTTCATTTTACTAATATTTTACCTAAACCAAAATTTCTTCAGGTTAATCTATGTATTATTTGTCATCTCTCTTGACCAAATTCACTTTAGGGCCAAAACATCTCATTTTTGGCCTACTTCTACACTTACCTGCATATTAATACTAATGGCAGAATTTGAGACTAACTTGATTTAGTGGGACTGCTTTTTAAATAAAAAGAATGGACACACATCAAATTGTCTTATCTGATTGATCGATATAAACTTACACTATCTAAAATGCTATTACAGGTAGTCTTTGACTTACGACCACAACTGAGCCCAAATTTTCTGCTGCTAAGTGAAACATTTGTTAAGTGAATTTTGCTCCATTTTACTACCTGCCAGAGTTGTTATGTGAACTACTACAGTTGTTCACTTAGTAACATGGTTGTTTAGTGAATCTGACTTTCTCATTGACTTTGCTTGTCAGGTTGAAAAAGGTGATCACATGACTCTGGGACACTGCAAACATCGTAAATATGCTTCAGTTCCCAAACATTTGAATTTTGATCACGTGACCATGGGGATGCTGCAGTGGTTGTAAGTGTGATAAAAGGGTCATAAGTCACTTTTTTCAATGCCGTTGTAACTTTGAACAGTCATTAAATGAACTGTTGTGAGTCGAGGACTACTGTACTAGGCTTATTCTTTTGTGTTCCACTCCTTGCCATTCTCTGGATGGTCACTGCTGGGTTGTCTAGATAGTGAGATTTTGGTCTTGAGATTTGATCCTAACTGCCCCTTCCATTAGTTATGTGATTTATTTTCAAATTTGGGGAAGGTATTGCTCCTTTCTGTAGGGATTGTTAAAAGTGCTGTAAAACCTCTGTCCAAAACTAAATCAGCCTAAGACTAGACTAACATATCTTTCTCTGTGTGTTTGTGTGTGCATGCACCTGTTGCAGGATCCAATCGGTGGATGCACATGTGGGTCGGTGAATGTAAATTCTTTGCTCTGCAATAGGCAATGAAGAGTTGCATGGACACTTCATTCAACCTCTGCAATAAGGATTCTAATCTAGCTGAATTGTGTCCAAGTCTTCTGCTAAGTAAGTGCTAAATTAGGGATTAATATTCCGAGAGCTGTGGTTTATTGCTATTGTGCACCTTCCTGTGTTGGGAAAAAAATGTAGTGAACAAATATGAGCTGCACTGTCAGGTTTATCCCACGGGGAGAAGCTAACCATTTAGACAAGCTCATAAGCAATCCAGGAATTACAAATAAGTAATATTTATTGACAATAGTAGGAATTCATAGTCAAAGAATTTCAACAACTTCTAGGATTTAACAACAAGCTTTCTCTCTTCAAACATAAATAATGTTAAAACTCTTTTAGTTATTCTTCCTTCCAGTCCTTTGTAAAATTATTTGGCCTTCTCTTTTGGATGGGTGGGACTCTCTTTTGCCTTTGTAACCATTAAATCTGTTATCATGGTATTTTTTACTGCCTGTGTGGGAACCAATTCCCACATGCACAAAATGCAGCTTGTGCCCATTCTGTCACCTTGGATCTTCCTTGTTCAGGAAAAGAAATGACGGACAATGCAGAGGAAACAATGCTCTCCTTTTCCTTCTGAACAGATGAACAGAAGTCTGGGTCCAGCACCCAGATTAGATTTAATTCACTACTCTTGATTAAAAGGAATGTCTGACATTCTATATGAAGTATATCTACATGTGAAATAACATAGTTATCATTATATCTACATGTGAAATAACATAGTTATCACTTAAATGTTTTTCCTACAATATAGAAGCTACTTTTCCATTATTATAATTCTGGGTCTGATGACTATACATATCCATCATTTTGACCATGTGCTTAATTTGGGATTTAATTGTCAGCATTTTTTCAGTTCCTTTTTGACACACAGAGACATTCTCAAAACTGAGTCAAATTATTAATATAAGTGTTAGTCAGTTTTATAAAATCTTGTGTATACACTAAATTATCCTTTGTTCTCAGTTTTATTCCCTGAATGTTTTAGTTTTGAACAAGAAATATCCACTGTGGTTTATTTATTTATTTGGGATCTAATCAAATACTGCAAAAAAATTCACTTTTACTAAAAGGCCTTCCTAGGAACTATGTAGAAGAATTTACTTCTGTATTATTTTAATTAGGCATAAATTCTTTAGTAGGTGATCTTAACATGTCAAGCAGGCTTATTAGAGATACAGGAACTACTAATTTCTCCTTTAGCTTATAGACAGAGGAAGAGACAGACATTGTTTTCAACTAAGGATCACTTTTCCTCAGACGTATCTACTGAGGGCTTTAAAGAGTTAGGAAGATTACTTGAATCATTACTGTAATGTGCCTCTGTTGCCAGGATAGCAAGGGATAAAATATTTTATGTCCAGGTAACGTTTGGAAGTGGTTCAGATAGACAACTCCCTAATTCACTGAACAATGAGTAGTGCAAGAAGCATCATGCAATCAGAATTTCAAAATCTGATTACTATATTCAGTCTCAAAAACAATAGTTTTAATTTTCCTGTGAAGTTGATTGCTTGGTCTGATCTGTCTAGAAGGCTGATAGGGTTGAGCTAAAGCAGGCATGACAAACTCGTGATGTTATGTGACATCGCGCAACATATCAGGACTTTTTCTCTATTGCCGGCAATAGGGTGGGCAGTTTCGCCGTGATGCATCCGGTCCATGGGCCGGCAGTTTGACATGCCTGAGCTACAGGGAAAGAATGGAAAGAATGGAAGAACTGCTATTACTTTTGGTTTCATTCTTAAGCATCAACACAAATTAAGAAAGTAGTACTAATTCTGTTTATTGCCATTTCAGTCTCCTGTGCAACAAAAGAAGCTCTGGTAAGCTGACTTCTGCAGACATAATTACTTCAACAAAAAGTCAGTCATAGATGTCTCATGATAGCGAATAGGAACCTAGAATTAGAAATAAACACCAGTCTCAATCACAAGAATGTTATACAGAAGATGTATCAGCAGAATGGCTGTATTCAGCCAATACTGATTTCTCCTAACTTTTATTTTATTTGGAATTGGTTACTGTACAAGTAGCTTGAATTATCTCTTTGTTAAAAACTGAGTTTCATTTATATTCAGTTACCCACTTGTAACTGAATATCTACTAATACCAAAACATTTTCAGTTACAAAATATTTCTGCCTGCCTGGTTATTGTATATGTTTCTGATGTGTTATCAAAAAAGAAACAGTTTTTTTTACATGCAATAGAAAATATTCTAAGATGAATATATTTAAAGGATATTGTTGCTACTTTATTTAAAACTTAATGTTATCTTGAATTTCTTGTTAAGTGTAATATAAAACTCAAACTTTAAAACAGAAATATTAGATTGGGCAATTCTCATTACAATGTTGGGAAAACTATGGAGTGCTTGGTGCCCTCTTGGTTATTTTTTTGCAGATGTTTCATTACCAAACCAGATAACATCATCAGTGCTAGTAGGAAGAAAGTTTGCTCTGACTTTATATATTGCCCTGTCAGTTTTGGAGGAAATCTTGTGGTTTTTTGATTGGGCTGTTGTTTGTTATTAGCTTGTTTGTCTGAGTTAGTTGTTTCTTGAATGGGGTACTGTTTGCTTCTTAACGCTTGGTCTAATGTTAATCTTGGTGTTAATCTCTGCTAATCTGAGTGTTGACTGCTGGTGAAGAGGTATTTCGGGTTTTTTGTTTCCTTTTTGGCTTTTTGATTGTCTCTTTTAAATGGCATGTAGGTGTTGTCTATCTCTATGTGCCTATTGATAGTCGATTTGTCTGAGTGCCCGGCTTCTTCTCTAGCATTTTTGAACTTGGCTTCGTCTAGGATGGTCAGTTTCTCAGTTGAAATTATGCTTAAATCTAACCATGTGTCGTGAAATTAAAGAGTTTTCATCATTTCTTCTGATTG
Source organism: Protobothrops mucrosquamatus (assembly GCF_001527695.2). NCBI lineage: Eukaryota > Metazoa > Chordata > Lepidosauria > Squamata > Viperidae > Protobothrops > Protobothrops mucrosquamatus. Next base: position 309,936 of record NW_015386827.1, read on the forward strand.
CTAGTTGGTGCTCATAGATGCACTCTGCTAGTTTTCTGCCTGCTTGCCCTACATAGTGGCTACTGTCGTGCTTACACTGTATGTTGTAGATGATTCCTGGGGTTTTTTTTCTGAGCTGCTAGGTCTTTTGGTTTACTTAGTATGTTTACTTAGATGGTTTTGAAGTATCATAGTATTATTCTTTTTATGGCTTGGTTGGGCTATATTAGGTTGAGTGGTCAGGCACTTTTTGACAAAGATACATGGTCATGCATTTTGTTGGAAATTGTTGTATAGATTATCTGTTTTCTTTTTCTGATGATCAGGGTTGCTGCAGTGTGTGTATGTGCTCATCTGGACAGTGTTCTTATGCAGCTTACTTTGTGGGAGATTGTGTTGCTACTTTCGCAGTGGAGCATTTGGTTAGGAAAACACTACATTATGGAAACATGATTATATTATTGAAATACAAATAAAGATAGAAGTTAACTAAGCGTATTTACAATTATAGCCTAAAGTTACAATTCTATAACATACATACACATATACATACATATATTTTGGGATTTTCATTCAAGAAACATGGGTAAATGTAGATAGGAGTCTTAATATACTACAGAGTTATGTGAGAATATGACTGTTCAAACTTTTTTCATACACAGTAGTACAGATTTAATAATTTATAAGAATTATACAGAAATAACAAGCACATTCTTTTCCATATATCTGAAGGATTGCTGCCACATAGTACAGTACTCTATTAATTATTTTAAGATTTCCTTCCAAAATTAATATATTAGGAAAGCGTACTTTCACATGATTAAAGAATATCAGGCACAAGAAATCAAGAACCAAGGTTGTCTAAATGAATACAAGTTTAATCCATATTAGCTCTCTACAAAAATCTGAACTACTAACAGTCAAGGAAAATTGGCAGTAAATAAAAATTAACAGAATTCAAGAAGAGCTGGGCTTCTACAAGAGACTCATATTGTGGCTAAAGATCAAAAACTATTATTGAATTCTAAGCTTGGAGACTTTTTTGCTGCATCTGCTCTAAAAAAGAGAGCTGGGGTTGCAATGTATATCAAAAGGCACCTTTCACCTATTTTAAAAGAAGCTGATAAAGAAGGAAGATACTTATTTGTGGAAATAAATTTAAATGGAAGAAAGTGTTTAATAATAGGGGTTTATGCACCCAATCAACTTGCAATTCAAAAGCAATTTTATAGATATTTACATCAGAAAATTGTGGCGATGGACTATAACTCTTTGATTGTTATGGGAGACTGGAATGGGGTTTTGGATACGTTAAAAGATAAAAAAAACAACTTCTAAGGATGTAACCCTTTCCAGATTACCTAAGTCCTTTTTTGCTATGAAAGATGATTTAGAACTGATGGATGTTTGGAGATCACAACATATCAATGAACGTGATTTTACTTTTTTTTCTCACAGACATGACTCTTTTTCAAGGATTGACTTTGTTTTGATATCGACTGATCTACTTACAGATTGTAACAAAACTAAAATTTTCCCTAGAACCTTGTCTGATCATAGTATGGTCTGGATGGAGATTGGTCAAAAAACAAAGAGGAAATCTTGGAGAATAAATGAAAATTTGTTTAACTACGAGGATAAGGTTAAGGCTTTGAAGGAATCTATGGAAGAGTTCTTTCAACTTAATATGGATAAGGAAACTTCTATAAACATTGTATGGGATGCTGGCAAGGCTTACTTAAGAGGAGTATTAATTGCTATGAATAATGCCTATAAACGCAAGCAAACGCAGACTAGATTTAACTTGGAAAAAGAAATTGGGATGAAGGAAAAATTATTATCACAACGACCAACAGATATTAACCTAAAAAACTCTATTAAGATGCTTAAAGATCAATTCAACTTATTAATTGCTGATCAGGTGGCCACCAACTTGAAGTATATTAAACATAACACATTTGCTAATGCAAACAAACCGGGGAGGTGGTTGGCCTACCAAATACGTAAGAGACAAAAAGCGAGGCTTATATCTAAAGTTTTGGTTAAAGAGCATGAAATTCATCAACAAGAAATGATCAAAAAGGCATTCACTGAATTTTATTCGCATTTATACTCCTCAGAGACTATAAATAGTAAAGATATTGATAAATATTTACAATCTTCACCTATATATAAACTTACAGTGGAGCAGCAGAAAATTATGGATGATGAGATTACAACAGATGAAATTCTAAATGCAATTAAACAATTGAAAGTTGGTAAAGCTCCTGGGACGGATGGTTTAACAGCAATTTATTATAAGTCATTGTCAGCTACATTGTTACAACCTTTAAAAATTTTATTCAATAGAATTATGTTGGGAGAACAAATACCTCAGTCTTGGACAAGAGCCTTTATATCTCTGATACCGAAGGACGACAAAGAAATTTTGGAACTTAAAGATTATAGACCTATCTCCTTGTTGAATGTGGATTACAAAATTTTTGCTAAAATTTTGGCTAATAGATTGATGCAGATATTGCAACATTATATACATGATGATCAAACTGGTTTCATATCTGGGAGATACATGAAGAATAATATTAGGCAAATTGTAAATCTACTGGAATATTTGGATAAGAATAATCAAATACCTTCGGCCTTTATTTTTCTCGATGCGGAGAAGGCCTTTGACAAATTGGAATGGCAGTTTTTAAATAAATTGCTGGATTATATGAACTTTGGAGATCAATTTAAAACAGCTATAAAGGTGATATATCAAAAACAGACTGCTCAGATAATTATAAATGGAGATTTGACGGAGCCTATAGATATACAAAAAGGTACTAGACAAGGTTGTCCACTCTCTCCTTTACTATTTGTATTGTCATTAGAAATTCTACTATCCAGAATTAGAGATTCTACAATGATTAAAGGTTTAAGAATTTCTGCTAAAGAATATAAACTTAAAGCTTTTGCGGATGATTTAGTTTTTACATTGTCTCAACCAATTGAGTCACTGGAAACTTTGTTGCAAGTCTTGCATCAATATGGCAAGGTGGCTGGACTTAGAACTAATGTTCAAAAGACTAAAATTCTTACAAAGAATATGACTGCTAAAGACAAAAAACAACTTACGCAAATATCAGGTTTTGAAGTGGTTAGTAAAGTTAAGTATCTGGGAATTTTCTTGTCCTCCTCTAACATGAAACTTTATCAGAATAATTATGAAAAATTGTGGAAATCAGTACAAAAAGACTTATCAATGTGGAAAAAACTTCATTTTTCCTTGCTGGGTCGTATTGCGGCCATTAAAATGAACATTTTACCTAAGTTT
>NW_015386827.1:314177-397591 GCF_001527695.2 Protobothrops mucrosquamatus
TATTGTTTAACTGCTGCCCGTTTGTTGATAGCTCAAAATTGGAAGAGTAAAGTCTTACCTACAATGGAGGACTGGAGATTGAAGGTTTCGCATCTTGCTGAAATGGCAAAAATTTCGGCTTATCTGAAGGATCACTCAAATGAACAATTTTTATCAATATGGAGAAGATGGATTGTTTATATTCAAAATAAGTATAGAATGGTGGAATATAATTTAGGTTTTTAGATACAAATTTTTTTCTTTTTTTTTATATATTTCACCTACTTATGTAGAATAATATTTTGTGGAGTTAGGGATATTAATATTAGTTTACTTTTAGTTGAATAGTATCCTGGGATTAGGTTCGGGAAGTCCGGGGGTGGGGGGTGGGGGGTAGGGTTTTTACATTGTGATGTATTTGTGATGTGCTTTTTTCTATGATGAAAATAATAAAAATTTATATTTGAAAAAAAAAAAAAGAAGAAGAGCTGGGCTTAGATCTCTTGTAGGCAAAGGGAGTCCCAACTGATGATGCCCTTGACCTTGGGCTCAGCCTGGCCATCTCCTACAATCTCTATCATGTTCTAAATACATGTGCTCAAATCTGAAGAAATTCCACTGAATTCTATAGCTTCCTTGGTTGTAGCTTTTTAATTAACCATAAAAGGGAATTACATGATGGAATATATTTGAATCTCATTAGAGTATTCGCAGAATAATCTTTAATTAAACTTTAACTTAGACTCTTCTATTTCTTACTTTGGTTGTGATTTCTGCAAACAGATTTGAAAGCTATCTAGACAAAGAAATTGGATGAAAAAATGCAAAAGACAATTGAACTGTTCTCAAACATACAAGAAAAATTGGAGCATCAGGAAATTGGAACTTGTAACTAAGTTCTTTACCATATGGTATCAAGAACATATTCTACTTGAGAGTTGAATAGTCATGAAAATAAGTACACAACTTCCTGTACTATGCTTTGTTTACTTGAAATGACACACTGCAAAGTTACCCAGATAAATATGCATAACTCTGTTTTATTCTAGATAACACGTATTATGTTACCACAATTTTTGACACCATATCCTTAACGTAAAAGAACTTGATACAAAATATTTCTAATAATACTGGATCATGAATGAAGACAAGTTTACATGTCCCAGGATAATATTATAACTGAAACTGAACTATTTAAAATTGGTTCCCACTTGCTCCCAGTTATCTGATTCAGTATTGCAGGATCCAATCCGGGTCGGTCACCGGGATCACAGAGGTTTAGTTTTCTGAGCTTTCGGATTCATGTTGGAGCCCATCCCCAGGGAACTTCTTTATCACCAATACCACACATAAATAGCCCAAAGCACACATTCTGGTGTGAGAGAGAAGCTCCCCAAGGATGGGGCTCCAGCACGAGTCCAAAAGCTTAGAAGACTAAACCTCTGGTCTTGGTGACTGACCCAGACTGGATCTTGCAATACTGAATCAGATACATGGGAGCAAGTGGGAACCAATTTCAAATAATTCAGTTTCAATAATAACATTTTGCAGGCATCAAAGATAAAAGACAATTAAAACAATATGGCTTGTATATCTTGCAAGAGTTTTTAATTGAGAAACATTATAGTTGCAGTTGTTCTGAGTAATTTATTTTTATGTTATGTATGATCGCTAGACTGAAACAGAAGAGGATTGAATAGAATTAATACCAATGTCTTTAAGTAAATATTCTTAAAAAGTATCCAATAATAAGATTAGATTAAAACCAAGTAATGAAATACAATGGGATACAAGAGGGTGGAGTATCAGTATCAAGGCAATGAGATGTGAACAACAATATGTTGTCATACAAGGTTGTCTCCAAATGGGAGATCTTATTTTGCATAGAACAATGTGGGTATATTTGGGATAAAGTGTTGGTTGCACTTGTACTATTCTTACTGTTAAGAGAATGTTGCATCTAGCAGGGATGGGGCACCGGGAAACTGAAACTGTTTATCTAACGCCAAAAAAATATCCAAAAACCTTGTTCAATCAAAATCATGAGTATAGCAGAGGTCACCTCTGGGGACAATATTTGCATATATAAGATTGGAATCTAAGAGATAGATTCAAAAGACAATTACTTAAAGAATAAATGGTAACAAACAACAAAAATAGATGTACAGTATTTGTGATTTCAGTCTGTAAAACAAGAGAAAATAGAAGTATGCAGTAAAGCTGAATAAAGATTTTCTGGGGTACAGTTGATGAATATATGCAAGGAAACGAAGGTATAGTTTTAGTCTCTGAGAGTCTTTGGATAGTGAAATGGGTGGCATACAAATTTAATAAATAAAAAATAAACTATGAGAGGGCAACATATATGTCAGAAGGTATGTATCATGTAAATTTTGCATATAAAGGTAGGAATTCATAGGTTGGTGATAGTTGCATGTTATGTTTTAATGAACAGTGAGAGTTGAAGAAATACAGATATATTCTGTGAAAAAAATATGCAACATTATGAAATAATGTGATTCATGAGGGAAAAATAGTATTTTGTTACATGATATGACTATACTGCTAGTACTGAGATGAGTGAATACTGAAAAAGTAAATTTGAGAACAATGAGCAGGAAAGAAAAAAGAGAATAAATGTATTATTTTTAGATTTTTTTATGGCTTCCCATTTTAAAGGCTTATAATACTTCCCCCCCCACACACACACACATAAACTGGCAGCCTGGACTAAGATATCTACAAAAATAAAAAACAGGACAGGGGCATCACTAATGCATAACCATGTTAATTGCAGCCTTGTAAACAGAACCTTGGAGTGCACCTACTCTACATAGCAGGTGAACAGAAACAATTGGCGGTTCCTCACACAACCAAGTCCTACGCCATGAAGGGCTGTATAGATGGAGACCAAGTGGCAAAAATAAGAGTGCAGGAAGAAAATCCTATATGGAAACATTTTGTAAGATTAATCTCCCAACAGAATGAAAAGAGAATGAAAAAATGCTTTAAACCAAGTAAAAAGAGTTATGCTACAGAGTGCCATGAAATGTGTATTAAGCCCCACTCACATAAAGTATGAAAAAGGAGGTTTGGTGAAACAAGAATACAAAGAATCTTTGGATGAGAAAAATGCATATATCAAGGATGAAACTTTGGCAGCTACATGCCTCTGCGTTTCAACTTGCCTTTAGAGTAAGGTTACTTTCGAGTGGGTTAGATGGAGAAACGAAACTTGAAGATTCCACTGAAGACTGTGAGAGTCTGAAACCTTTTCAAGGACACCATAACAGGTGTGGATTTAGAGCAGAAGGTTTCCATAACAAAGTGAACTTGTTTATATGGACTAAGTAAGACGCTGGGGATTTGGCTGGGAAAATTATTGTTTAAGTCTATGATTTGATGCTTTGAGTTTTGCTTCAACATAACCATGCAATGTCTATGGAGATGCTCAGTCATCCAGGTCATGGTTGTCCCAAAGGTGCTTTTTAAAGAGGCAACTGGACTTTCTTGTTTTTCTTTGAAGACATTTCACTTCTAATCCAAGAAGTCAGAGCTGAAGAAGCTTCTTGGATGAGAAGCAAAATGTCTTCAACGAAAAACAAGAAAGTCCAGTTGTCTCTTGAAAAAGCACCATTGAGATAACCATGCAGTATATTCAATAAACAGCAAAATTTTTGAAAACAGAATGAACCTGGATTTTTATTCGGATTCTTGAGCTGGATATTATAATAATAATAATAATAATAATAATAATAATAATAATAATAATAATAATAATAATAATAATAATAATAATAATAATAATAACAACAACAACAACAACAACAACAACAACAATAATAATAATAAAGTTGAAGGGGACCTTGGAGGTCTTCTAGTCCAACCCCCTGCTCAGGCAGGAAACCCTATACCAGTAAATAGAATGCATAATACTGAAACTGGACCATCACATTTCTAATATATATTATTTAATAATCTCTTTGAAAAAGAACTGCTTTCTTTTCTCCATTCTGATTGATTTCAGTTGGAATGCTACTCATGTGCATGATATATGACTCTGCCCTCCCTTTTTTTCAAAAGAAGAATTATGATTAATTTTTCACATCTCTGTTTCTATTTTTGCTGTCTATTTACATTGATTTCTGCTGCATAAAGAGACATTTCTTTGTTGATTGCAAATCAATACTACAGACTGTACATTATGTGCATATTGTACATATTGTGAGAAACTGTGTACTATAGATTTTGTTTATTTTGAAATAGAAACTTTTTTCAACAATCTTATATGAAAGGCAACTCATATTTCAACCACAACTAGGAAAACAAGAAACAGCTTTACATTTGAATTAATGATATTATTCATGGCATAAGCAATTTTATATAAAAAAAACAAATTTTGGAATGTCCTTAATTAATCTATAATTCTCTTTTCAGTGTAATTTTTGCTACAATTGTTCATCTGATTTTAGTCAAATATACTCTGAAATACATTTGCAGAGATGGGCAAGAGTGCAGTAGGGTGCAGTAGAATAAGGAAAAAAATTTTCATCTATGCTGAATACTCTAGTATAAAACAGTAAACATAAAAAGGAAAAATCAGTTAAGATGACTTTTTACTTTTTATTTTAATTCATGTCAATGTTTATTTAACACTATATAATTATAGGAAAATATTGCAAAATGCTAATTCTCTTACTCTAGACATTCCTCTTTTTTCATACTGAACAATATTATGCAAAGAAGAGGAAATGAGTAATAAGTAGTAAGCCAAAAAAACTGAAAAGTTAATCTAATTAAAGAGTAGTCACACCAACACCATTCACTGTAGCTTTCCATTCTCACTTCTACCACATCCATACACCTCTAAGTATATTGCCTTTTGTTCTCTATACTTGTTAAAATTCCACTAATTCAGTGAAACTAGGCAGGCTTTTAAATAACCAAATAGCACATCATGGAATAGGAGTCAGATTGACTAGGGTGCTTTACAAATATTATATTGTAAATTAATAAATTCATTAGTTAATTCAATGTCCAGTATAATTGTTACCACAACACACACCTAAAAATAAAAGCCTGTTATAAGCAATTAGACACAAAAGTTTACATGACCAGGAGCATCAAGTATGTTTGCGAGAGTGACCATGCCATGTTGGAATTCAATATAATGCAAACACAAGCAATAGAATATAATCCAACCAGTGTCTTAAACTTCAAAAGGTCAGAGAGAGCCTAAGAAAAATTCCATGGATGAAAATCCTAAAGGGGAAAACAACTCAAGAAGCATGGGAAATGCTGAAAAATATGATCACAAAAGCCCAGTCCAGCACAATAACACTGAAAAAGAAAAACAAGAAATCCAAGAAGAAACCAGCATGGTTGCACAAAGATCTTTCTGAACTGAAAGACAAAAAGGATAAGTACAAAAAATGGAAAGAGGGATATATGACTAAGGCAGAATATCAGCAGATAGCCTCAATCTGCAAAGATAAAGTCAGGAAAGCAAAGACTTACAATGAACAAAGACTTGCAACAAAAATCAAAGATAATAAAAAAGTTTCATTCTACTTTCAAGTTTGTTATATAAATAGCAAGGAAAAAGTCAAGGAAACAGTCCATAAAGAGAGAAAATGGCAAGGAAGTAACAGGCAGTAGAGAGAAAGCAGAGCTGCTTTTTTGCATCAGTCTTCATGCAAAAAAACAAACAAACTATAGCCCAACCTACCAAACATAACTGTAAAAGATAGACTAGAAAGAAAAATTAAAATAAGCAAGAAAATGTTAAGAGAACACCTGTCTGACTTTGATGAATATAAATCACTGGGACCTGATGGATTACATCCCAGAGTTCTGAAGGAGCTGGCAGATATTATCTTAGAACCATTGTACCATATCTTTAAAAACTCTTGGCACACTGGGGAACTACCAGAAGATTTGAAAAGAACTGATTTGGTTTCCATCTTCAAAAAAAGGGGGAAAAAACAGACTCAGGAAACTACAGACATATCAGCCTAACATCAACACCTGGGAAGATTCTGGAAAAAATAATAAAAAACCTTATCTGTGAAAATCTAGAAACAAATAAAAGTTATAACTAGTAGCCAGCATGGGTTTGTTAAAAACAGATCACGCCAAACCAATCTTATTTCATTCTTTGACAAAGTGACTAAATTAGACCAGTGAAATGCTGTGGACATAATATGCATGGACTTCAGTAAGGCATTCAACAAAGTAGACCACAACCTACTTCTGGGTAAACTAAAAAAAAAATGTGGGATAGACAGCATCACCACCAGATGGATCTGTAACTGGCTGACAAACCATACTCAATGAGTGGTCCTTAATGGTACTACATCTACTTGGAGGGAAATAAGCAGTAGGGTACCACAAGGTTCCATCTTAGGCCCAGTACTCTTCAATAACTTCATAAATGACTTAGATGAGGGAATACAAAGGGAACTCATTAAAGTTTTCGATGACACTAACCTGGCAGGATAGCCAACACCCCTGAAGACAAGCTCAGGATCCAAAAAGATCTTGACAAACTTGAACAATGGGCCCTATCCAACAGCATGAAATTTAATGTGGAGAAAAGCAAAGTTTTACATTCAGGCAGGAAAAACCAAAGATACAAGTACAGATTAGGCGAGACCTGGCTCAAAAACAGTAACTGTGAGAGGGATCTTGGAATTCTAGTGGATAATCACTTAAACATGAATCAGCAGTGTATGGCAGCAGCCAAAAAAGCTAATACAATCCTTGGTTGTATAAACATGTGAAATATAATTCATGTGAAATATTGATATTGCTTTATAAAGCCTTAGTAAGGCTACACCTAGAATATTGCATCCAATTTTGGTCACATTACAAAAAAAAAATGTTGAGACTTTGGAAAAAGTGCAAAGAACAGCAATTAAGATGATCAAAAACCTGGAGACAAAAACATATGAAGAATGGTTGCAGGAATTGGATATGGCCAGTCTAGAGAAAAGAAGGACTAGGGTTGACATGATAGCAGTATTCCAGTATTTGATGGGCTGCCACAAAGAAAGGCAAGAAACTATGGATTGAAACTAATCAAGGAGAGAAGCAACTTGGAATTAAGGAGAAACTTCCTAACAGCAAGGACAATTAACTAGTGAAACAGCTTGCCATCAGAAGTTGTAGGTGCTTCATCACTGGAGGTTTTTAAGAAAAGACTGGACAGCCACCTGTCTGAAATGGTATAGGGTCTCCCGCTTGAGCAGGAGACTAGAAGACCTCCAAGGCTTCTTCTAGGTCTATTCTGATTGATTGTCCATGGATATTATGAGAATATAATCACTTGCTGAGATGGATAGTCATACAAATTTATTAATTAAATGTATATGTCACCTTGCTACCAATTGAATTGAAATTGAATGAATGAATGTAGTTGACATACATGAACATAATTTCATCTTTCTTCCTCATCCTTCTTCTTTCTAGGCCATTACTTGTTTCCTATAATGAATTCAATGTGAAAAGTGTTGTTCCCATGCTATAGAACAGAGTTCTTTGGTAGTTTGAGCACCTCATAGTCTGGGTGTGAAGAGCAGGGCTGCAGAAGATTGGTATGATGATGAAGAATGTATAGAATCAACTTTTTCCCATTTGTAGGGGCTGTCCTCTTTTAAAGTTCATTTTAAGGCTAATACTGTATTGTTTTTCCTGTTTTAAAATATGCTGTGGCTTTTCAATAACTGAAGTCAGAACAGGCTTCTTCAAAAAAAGGGGGGTGGGGAGGAAAAACGCCAGTTGGTGCTCTGGGGAATCAGGTTTAATACTGAGGGAAATAGAAGAAGTACACTTAAAATGGAGTTATCAGCGACACTAGCAAAACTATATATTTAATAAGCAGATTTGACTTTGTCCCTGGTATAGCCAAAAATATTTAGAATGACATTTAGGATGAAATATAGGATTCAATTTAAGACACTAGCTGAAGCCTTGACACTAGTTCAAGCTTTCATTCAGCGAGAAGCATCAGGCACAAAAAACACACTGTAACTAGATCAGTCTTATTCATTCACAGGGAATGGACCATTGCCTGATATCAAAGAACCAGAAATTCCAGCTCACTATATTACCATAAGTTTCCTTTTTATCTTGCTGTAGGAAGAACACACATTCAAATACTTGCTGTCTCCCTTTGTCTCTTTTCCTGTTGAAGGGAACAGCGTTTTATGGGGATCCTGATTCTCATCCATTTTTCTAGCCTCGAAGACTGCATTTTGTTCTTTTTTGGGGGGGGGAGTTAGCTTGCACCAATACCATGTTATAAGTCAGTAACTTTTCATATGTTTATTGCTTTTTCTTCTTGTGTCACTAAATGAAAAATTCCCAGCTGATCTCAAAAGATCACATATATGAAATATTGGCAGGATGGTAAAGCAGTGATAGTGACTCTTAATGGGTAACTTGCTCCAAAAGCAGATTTAGTTTCCATAAATACTAAGATTAAGGAGAAATATTTAATAAAATATGGGAAGTAGCTTTTGCTCCAGTGAAGGTAATAACAAATCAAAATAAGCCCTAAGTAGGAGTAGAAAGTACAAAACATCAACTTCTGCCTTTCAAGTAGTTGGAGTTAGCCTACAGCTGGCTGCTTCCCAAAGAACAAATAGTACTCTCTTTAGACTAGTTAGAAGTAGATTAATATTAAAAAGTTTCTAGAGGCAGTCTTTGCTTGATCTTCTGAATTCTTCTGAACAGGAAGTGTAACGTGCAAAAATAATTTAGATTTTTCAAAAGAAAATAAAGACAAAAGGTAAGCAAAATTGATGTCATACTAGAGATGTGCAAACCAGTAAAAAAAATAGTTTATTTTACTATTCACATTACCAAAACCTTAGTTTGGACCATTAAAATCAGGTTAAATTTTTATAACAGTTTAAATTTTCATGTCCTTTTAACATGCATGTATTTTTAATTACTTCCTTATTTATGTTGATTTAAATTTAATTTCCCACAAGAAAGCCTTTTTCTACACTTTATTTTTAGCTGTTTTTTGAAAGAAACATTTTGAATGCATTTTTCTTGGATAAACTGGAGAGGGACATGTGGATTTTTGAATGGCAGGGAGCAAATGCTAGTAGATACTATATAGTGATGGAAAACATGCTGAGATGAACTTTTTGTCTTCTAATGATTTTACATTGCCCAAGGAAAGCATGCCTGGAACCAAACTGGCAATCTAAACCAATAACTAGAATTAAAAGCTAAGTAATTCAGTTTTGAAGCAATGAATGCTGTTTTGAACATCTCAAACATACTAAGGAGTAAATTCTGAAGTAGAGCCTCAGAATTGGAAGGAGTGATTTAGGGCGCTAAATCTACTTCCTTGCAAGAATCCAAATTAAAGTATCTGCAACAATAGCTATCCAGCCTCTGCCTGAATACATTCAGTGAAGGACAACCTACTTCCTGTCTTGGTAATTGATTCCAATGTTTAACTGGTCATACACTTCAGATTCTCCCCCCCCCCCAAAAAAATATTTCATTAAAATCTGCCTTCTTGGAACTTCAATCCATTGTTCTATATCTCTCTGGGATAAATAACAAGCCATTTTCTTTGTCATATCTCAGAGAGAAGACCAATACATATCTGTACCAAAAGGAAATAAAGATAATTTGAGCTGAGAAATTTAGAAATTTGCCTCCATTTATATAAGAAATTCCTCCCCTATTTTCCTTCCTTCCTTTCTTCCCCTTACTATATTTTTATTATAATTATAATAATTATTATTAAAGATTTAGTCTTCAAGCCCTAACCAAGGACTTGGTCCTGTTAAAATAATGCCTGAGCATATAGATAGTTCTGAGTAAAGTGCGTTTTTTTTTGTTTTTAGTTTGCAAAGTCGGAATATTCAGGTCTAATACATTAAAAATGTCCGTGTATCTAGGCAGCCCTTTGGGTATTAATCCAAGGGCTCCTATTACTATTGGTACAACCATTGATTTCTTCTTCCACAATCGCTCAATTTCAATTTGCAGATTATGATTTTTTTTCTAGCTGTTTCTCTTCCATTCGTGCATCATCTGGTATTGCAATATTATTATTAGCATATGGCATTATTAAATTAGCCAGGAGACCGCAATGCTATTGCAGAGTAGTAGTTTGGCTACCAATTTACCAGTTCTGTTGTAGGATATGCTCATGCACTTCACTTCCTAAGGTGTGCTACAGGAAGGCAAGCTGGCTTCACACCAGAAAGAAAGACAAATGGCTCTTCCAACAGTGTCATCCAAAGTCCCTTCCCTTCCCCAGAGCTGCCTTACAAATGGGAACTGCAACCAGAATGGTTCAGAGCCAGCAAGAATCTGACTGTCTGCACAGAGCACCAACTTGACTCCCCACTGAATTGGTATCTATTTATCAACTTGCATAGAACATGCTTTCAAACTGTTAGGTGGACCAAACCTGAGATGAGTGACAGGAGCTCCACCCAGCCACATGGTGCTGGGACTCAAACCGCTGGATCAGACACCATCTCCAGCATCATGAAGCCATTGAGCCACTATGCCTCTCCTATCTGAATGAACAGTTTGCTAGTTTTGATATTTTTTGTTTAGAAAAAAATCTAATGAAGTAATAATAAGAAATATTTTTTCAATAATTTTACTAAGGTTTTTATTAAACAGATAAAGCATATACAAAAACATACTACAAAAATACATTTAAAAAAGGAAAAATATTTAGAAAGTGCAGAAACTCCCTCAAAAGAAGAGGGGAAAAAAGAAAATATAGGAAAAAGAAACTTTCCCCTACACCGACAGCAAATATATTCAATATTAACAACTTATCACTGTCTATTAAAATGCCAAATATATCTTCATTCCATACCTCACCCTATTTTCTATAAACTCATCTCTAAATCTTCACCTCCTCTTATACTCAGCAAAAGTCCAGTATAAATTAATTAAAATACCTGACATAAATATATCATCCTACTTCTATTTAAAATTTAATGCTTCTCTGTACTAACCAAAGTCTAATTGATTGGTAACATTTATTAACTAATTTATTATTAACATTAATATAAATTAACATTTCAATATTGCAAAAATTTAAAATTATTAAACATTACCATAAGCCGTTATTTATGTATCAAAAGTACTAATATAGATATTATAAATCAACCTATTATGCCCAATTACACAGTTTCAAAACAAAAACTATTCAGTCAAATTAACCATTAACCATCACCAGAAACAGTGACTCATTATTATAGTAACCCCTCATTTACATATCAAAAATAATAACATAGATTACACAGGCTGTACTATAACGCCCAGCTTGTCAAAATATCCATTAAAGAACACCAGAAATAGCAACTATGGTCAGATAACAATTTTACATATTCACCTTTAAATCCCAGTTATAATATCTACTTCCTTCCGCTATCTTTGTCTCTTCTCTCAAAGTCCTTCCCATCTTTATAAAGTCCATTTGTAATTTCAAAGTAGACACTCTAGTAAATCTATTACATTTCAATTTAAATAAGATATCAGAAGAATGATGTGGATTAATTATTTGTGTATCTCTGCTTTGAATGCTGTGTAGAGACAATAAATAAATAACATCTGTACCATCAACATCCCCCAATAGTCCAATGCGTCAAGGGACAGTTTTTACCCATGTATCCAAGTTCATGTCAAGTTGTAATATAGGTGCCAATTATGTTTTTTAGAAATAGACTTTAGAGAACCTTAAGTGATTAGACTTAAAGCATAGTTTGGAGTGGGCGATCATCAAAGTTTGCATTAAGATGTTTGTTGGATTTTCTACTGAAGTAACTCTACAATGATTGTGAAGACTTTGCCTTGGGACTATTAGCTATAGCATTCATATCAATTCAAACTCTGCCTCATGCATATGCAAATCCTTCATTATATTTTTCTGCCTTTTTAAAGAGGGAAACTTGCAGCCTCAGTTCAATAAGGTTATCAGCCTAGCAGCATTTCTTACTTATATATTAAATAAGAATGAATACTGCCTTTAAATGAATACCCCAAACCCTTTGGATGAGACCTTATGGTTACTACTTGCCAATGAATTTATGAGAGCAGAGTACTAGGAAAAAAGGAAATAAGGGGCATAAAGCTCCAGCAGATGAAGTGATGGTTGATCACATATAAAAACTAGAACTATAATTCCCACCGTCCATAGGTAGGTATGGCTATTGTTTTACTATTGGAGTAACAGAAGTTGCATTCTAATACAGGAATGTCAAACTCGCAACATCACATGATGTGTCGCAACGTATCGCATCTTTTTTGCCATTGCTGGCAATGGGGTGGGCGCGGTTTCGCTATGATGCATCCAGCCCGCGGACCGGCAATTTGACACCCTTGCTCTAACAGATATGCAGGACACCTGGTTGGGTAAGATTATTTGAATTTTTTCTTTCAATCCACTCTGTATTTTATCTTCCTCAATGTACTATTTCATGTATTATTTCAGAAAACAAGCATATACATATGTTGCAAATGACACCCAACATGCTTCAGTCTCTTTTATTTATCTTTGCAGACCTATATTTTTATAGATGCATACATATTGTTTCCTTTCTACTATGGTTTTGTACATTCTTTCTTGAAGAAATCAAACCCATTCTCTCCAATTGCTTATTAGAAACCTCACCATGGTTCTTTTATACCAATATAATTCTAGATTTCATGGTAATGGCTCTAGTTTGCTATGTAGAAACAATGCAGTATATCTAATTTTTCTACCAGGTCAACAGCGTTCAAATGATTTTCTTCTAATTTAAAGGCTTCTTTTTAATAGACTGAGGAACTTTCAGTAGTACCCTAATATTAGCCACTATTACCACTTGTGCTCTGATTGTAGTTATAATTTATTTTGAAATGCTATTCCCAGGATGCTTCATTAAGAATCTTCATTGGTTTATTCTTGTTTCTAGTTGATTTGTTTCAAAATATAATCCCATTCTGGTTTCTAAGGTCAGATTTGTTTTCCTTCCTACTGCATTTTACCATGTTATTTTATTTATATCAGTCTTTAAGTCAATCACAAGTTCTTCTGTGTCAGACATCACTGCAATATCTAAGTATTTGGCCAGGGTGTTTATGTTTACATCTAGCTTTCATTTATTATGATAAATTCTTTCAGCTTTGCTTTCTCACCTTTACTTGACACTGATTTTCTCTTCTGCTCAGCTCATACCGAGCATGGAGGGAATTAAGTACTCATAGAGCCAAGTGTTATCTGTCACTGGCTGATTGACAGAAAGCACACTGCCTGAAAGCACCGAGACACTATGATTTACAGAGTAAAGTACAACCTCTGAACTTGTTGACTGCATATACATTTATGGTGTGACTGCTGATTTGGAGTTATCTCAGAAACTCTATCTTCTTCATTTCCTCTTTCCAGGTTTTCATACAAGACAAATAATTGGTTTTCCCAACATCTAAAAGTCTGTTCCCCAAATTCCCCATATTTATGGGAAGAACATTTTCCACTTATTTGAGGAATTGTTATGATCTAACCTTTCTTTTATTTTTCAAGAAATATTGTGGTACATCAGCTAATGTGGTGTATTAGAGTATTTGCCTATGTACTGAAGAGCAAATCCCTGTGTACTCATGATGTCATAGAGTGATTTTGGGTTAGCCTCATGTTGTCATCCCAATATTTCATGCAGGACTGTTGTGAGAGCAAAATAGAAGGGTACTCTATACACACTCTATAGTCTATACCTGAATGTTCTTTGCATTCTTAAATAGACCCTGTCTTCCAGGACACTTCTTCAAGTGCTTCTGTGCTATCTCATAGTGGGGTGAAGGGGTTCCAGATAGAATAAACAAAGAATTATGTGTATGCCCTGAGCATATAATCTCAGCAGCCCCACTAAAGAATGCAGATATCTGGGCACCAATTATACAGAAAGATACTGGAGGTGGATAACAACTTTAGTGATAGTTGCAAATGCATCATTTCATATTGCATGGAACATAACAATTGCAAAACACTTCTGTACTTTACCAAGAAAACCTTGTAGGTAAGACAATATAAAGTGATAAAAGTGAAATATAAAGTGAGGATGGCCCCATGTGGCTGGAGGGCATTCAATATGTTATTGAGGAAATGCTGAGGATATTTTGGAGCATTAATGGTGTTTATGACATGGCTAGATTGAAGTCTTCCAGTCAATAAAGTTGCCATGCAGGAAAAGAAAATCTAAAGCTGCAAAGACAGAATTATAGTAGGGATTTAAGAAACATTTCATCTATTTTTATCCTGTCTTTACTATTTTTATAAGTATTTCAAAGTGGTGAACATACCTAATACTCCTTCCTCCTCCTATTTTCCCCCACAATTATCGTGTGAGTTGGTTGAGTTGAGAGAGAGTGATTGGCCCAAGTCATGAACATGGGAAAGCTCCCTATAGTGAAAAAATGAAATTTATCAACTGCACAAACTGTTTAGACTTTAATGAAATGGACTGGAATTAGAAATGGAAACAGATTTGACTGGAATTAGGAATGTTCTGCCTGAAGATTATACTGTTTACAAGTCAAGATACCAAAACAAAGATCAGTCTTGCTTTCATAATCAGGAAGGATTTATTAAGCTTCTACCTTTCAGCATTTATACTTAAGTAGGTACTGTTGAAGTTTCAAGTAGCATTGTAATTGCTCCCTTTTACTGAGCTGTTTCTTTGGCTCTCAGTCCTTCTCAGTTCATAGTAAAGAGAAAACAATTACTTGTTGCTGGTCTGCATCTCTGGAAGACTTCTGAGGCCACAGTGTTCAGCTACTCATTACTCAGCTGCAGCAGCTTCTGAATCTCTTTGTTGTCTCATCCAACTACTTTGCTCTGAACTCCTCTATGCATTACTAGTTACTTTAGCTTTCCAATACACTCATCTTCATCTCTTCTACAAACACCCACCCTGTGCCTTCAGTATATCACTTTTATCTCCCTGTAGTATAGATACAATTTTATACAATAGTCAAAATCAATTAAAATGATCTAATATCAATATGGAAAAAGGAAAACATGGACCAACATAGATTTAAACTTGTCTAAATTTGTATCTTCTAAAGCCAGAGTGGACTGCTCTGACCATAGCAGTATAAATCCACAAAGAGTAAGGACAACATTTAGATATTTGCAAACTGGTATTTTCTTCTTACCAGTCTATCAAAATTTTCTAATCTACATTGTCCCACTTTCTGATTTGTAAATTGAAAATAATCTTGATATTGAGAGGTTATATCAGTTTTGCTGCTGGGAAGCTTTCCCTTTATTCTTTGGTTCAGGAAACCCTGGATATGTGTTAATCATATCCATGGAAGGTAGAAATGAATTATCAGACAGAAATCTGCTAGTAAGAATTCTTAAATTGTAAAAGTATGGTTAAATATTAAAAACCTGCTAAGTGTCCTTTGGGATTCAGAGTATAATTAATAAACAAATAGAGAAAACTATTAAAGACACAAAGTAGAAGTGTTTTTCCTCAGTGGAAACAGTTTGGTGAATGTCTTTTTCTTTACACTACTGTTTTATAACTTTTCAGTTTTCTTATAAGCTGTGTGAATTGAAAAGCCAGGCTGATGGAAAATAACAACGATAGAACACAGAAATACTTGATAGAAGCATTTATACTAAAATAGAAGGCAAAGTCCTTCCTTAGCACCATGGACAGGGATGGAGGTAATATTTATTCATCCATTTATTCAACAGTTTTTAACTCTTCCTTTTACAATGAATTCTTTGAACTTGTTTTAGGTTAAAAATAAATTTAATATTTATATTAACAGTATAATATTAAATATCAAAACTATACATTCTGAAACTTCAAAGCTACAAAATCTGAAAAAGTTTCTAAATATGAATAGAGATAATGAATAAAGATCATATTCTTAAGAGTGAATAATATATTCTTATATTTAATAGTATTGTCTGAACAGTTTTCAAAGATCAATTGATTATGCTAAATGGGTTATATTATAGTTGATCAGATGAGATATATTTGTCTTGCACGTATGTGTACATATGTATACATGATGTTGGTATATACAGACCACTGAAACTTGATTTTTCCAATAACCATAAACTTTAAGACAACTCTTCAGATTTATGGCAGTTTTGGCCTAGTAATAATCAGCCAGAACTTGATCTGGGCATGTGCTAAATTCAATTCAACATTTATCTGGAAGTACATTAGCAATATGAGAGCATTTTGTATTGCAATGAAAATAGATAAACTACCTGCTTCTTACATTTATTTAAAATATTAAATAGTATTCATATATACATTTAAGATGAATTGCTGAAGGCCAAGTGAACTCCATGACTAAACTGAGATTTGAACCTGAATCTTCCATTCTTAATTTAGCTTCCTTAACCATTACTCTTACTGATTTCCAACAATACCATGATTGAGATAAAGTAATGTAACACTTATCTAGTTGCATATACAATATAAAAAGTATGAATGCTTTTGCTTTACACATTCAGATTTTTTTTCAGATCTTTGTTAATATAGTAATAAATGGTCTGCCATACTTAGCCTATGTTTACTATCCAATGAAGAGTATAATAGGTAAGAATAAACATACTATGTTTGTTATGCACTTTTGCACTACAATAAGATCCCGTCCATTCTTGCATTTCCTATACTATCATCTTTGTTGCGAAGCTAAAGTTAAAGGGAGGTTTTTTTTAAAAAATATTTTAACAAAGATTCACCTGAAATTATCAGAAATTATTGTTTAATTTAAATGACATCAAGTATTATTCTTCTGTATTCCCAAAAGGGGGGAGAGTATTAGTAAGCTGTACTAACAAAAGAAACTACAATTAAACATTAATTTATGAGCTTTTTCAGAAGTTACAGCAATTACTACAACTACATTTTGGTACATTATTGTTATACTAATCATTATTACAATTAATAATTCAATATATCTTTTAAAGGAGCACTTCAGCTTCTGAAGACAGTTTTTTTTTATAAATATGTTGAGTTTTGTAGCATTGGGGGGACATACTCTATTTACAATGTAGAAAAGTGTCCAGAATGCTGTTTTGCGCTTATTGTGCATTTTAATAAATTCTTAAAATAGAGAAACAGTTTGCTACAGAATTGAAGAACTAGAAAATGTCAAAGTATCTATGACAATCTAGATGTTACTGAGCTATAGTTCTAGTACCGCTAGTCAATCATACAACCATAATTACAGCAGTTCAAAAATACCACAGACCACAGGTTCCCCATCCTTGCTTTATAGCGTCTCTTAAAAACTGCATGCTGATCACAGGTAGAAAATTATTAATCTCTGAGAGGGCAAAATACTTTTGTTATAGAAAACACAGATGTTTAAAACACAATAGTTCTCTTGGTTTTGTCCAACTTTACTTTTAATACAATTAAAATGCATTATAATGCTGTGGTAAAGCAATGAACATTTAATAAAGACTTCACTACATGTTTATACAAGACCCTAAAACTTTGGCTTTATAGAGTGTATTTGATGTTAAAGCATGCTCAAAATTAGTGGCCATATCTGTATTTTTATGTAAATGTTGTGTGTGTGTGTGTTTTCACTGTTCACATGAGTCATTCAATTTGCTGGTATTTAAGACTTCCCTAATATAAAGTCTCATGTTTGGGCACTATATCTTTGAATTATGAATCCATTTCCAAATATTAAATAAGACTTTTCATTCTCTGTACTTTGCCTAATCTGAATAAAAACTATCATAGATTCAAATTGGGAGAATTTCTTGGACAAAATTATTATATTGACCTGTCATAAATCCTACTAAGAGAACATAAGATTTCTTCCCCCCTGTTTTTTGGCTGGCAGCACTTCAGAGGCATTAAGTGTAAAAGAGAAGGTAAGTAATTTACCATACCTTCTCATTGTTATAATGGGGAAAGACGTTTTGATACATTTACAGTGCTCCTCTGGGGATATTCCATCAGTTATAGCTAACTTTAATGGACAATAATTGATTTGAACTTTCTACTTAGCACAAAGCTGTAAACAACTTCAATCCAGGCTGCAACAGTCAGCTAGTGGTTAGTAAAATGGAAAAACATTTGAAAAACTTTTCTGGTGGGTCATGACATACGTAGCTTAAGAAATGAAAAAAAAGTAAGTATATTCAACATTATGTTTTAGGTGTTATGAATTCCTATACATGACAAATTTTAGGCATGAAAGGTGCCAATGTATTGTATGTGCAAATGGAGGTGCTTGTTGTGATTCCTCGCCAGTGAGTGGATCCGGCAGCTGAGTGTGAGGACTCAGATGAGGAGGAGGGGCCTGGAGTGACATTAGAGTCAGAGGAAGGCTTTGAGGAGCTCCAAGACTTACGGTCGGACGAGGAGCCTGGCCCCCTCTAATTGCACTCAGGTTGAGACACAGCTGTACTGGGAGCCTGAGTTGGACAGTGATGAAGAACAGCTGAGACAAATCCCGGATGCATGAATGCGCAGGCAGGAGAAGCAAGTGGGACAGAGAATGCAATGGAGCGGCTCCAAAGGCAAAGGAGAAGGCATTAGGAAGCCACGCCTTGGCTGAATTATAAAAGGGAAGGTGTGGGAGGTGTTGGTTGCCAAAGGCAACCGTTCATGTTGAGGGTCGAGTTTCTATGGAGTGTGTTTGTTTGCCTTGGACAAACAGGTCTGTGAGAATAAAAGGGATTGGTTTTTCTTGTGGTTCCTACCTGTTTCTTGGAAGAGAGGTTTCTCCTTGTGAATACAACAAGGACTCACGTAGGCTGGGACAGAACAGTGCTATAGATGATTTCCTCTTTCCTAAATGGCAAACCAAAGATTAGTCTGTGTGCATCAATAGATATGTATATATTACTTTATATGTGTATGGGTGCATGTGTATGCTGCATTAGTACAGATAGTCCTTGACTTACAACAGTTCATTTAGTGACCATTTGAAGTTACAATGACCACTGCAGCATCCCTATGGTCACATAATCAAAATTCAGACATTTGGCAAGTGGTTCATATTTATAACAGTTGCAACGTCCCAGAGTCATATGTTCACCTTTAGCAACCTTCTGATAAGCAAAGTCAATGGGGAAGCCAGATTCCCTTAACAACTGAGTTATTAACTTAACAACTGCAATGATTCACTTAACAACTGTGACAAGAAAGGTTTTAAAATGGGGCAAAATTCACTTAACAACTGTCCAACTTAGCAACACCAATTTTGGGCTCAATTGTGGTTATAAGTTGAGGGCTACCTGTACACTGTACACTACGGAAGTTGACAGGTAGTCTCAAAGAATCATAGTTAGAATGACTTTACATATCATTTTAGTTCAACCTTCTATTACAGTATGTATTACAGCTTTTCAGACAACTGACCATCCAAGCCCTATTTGAAAACATTTAGCTAAAAAGAACTTACCACTTTGTGTGGTGGTGTAGAGTATTGGCTGACAATTCTTTCAGATGTTTAGCCTGGACCTCATTTGTTGTAATTTTAATCTGCTGGGTATAGTCCTACCTTCTGGGGCAACTGACAATAAATTCACCCTTCAGATTTGAAAACAGTGATAGTATATTCCCCTCAGTCATCTTTTCTGTAGGCTAAACATAACCACATTCTTTACGAATTCCTTGTAGGGTTTGATTTTAGGTTCTTCAAATCTTGTTTTTATTTTTCACTGTTTTTTCAGAATTATAGTGTTCAGAACTAGACACAAAAATCAAAAATGAGATCTGACTAGGCTACAGTAGAGTACAACAATTAATTCTGTAGTCTGTTTCTCTTCCTATACCTCAGATAGCACACCTTTCTAGCATCTTCCTCACATTGTATTTTTTGTTATTATCGATATGGTACCTATGTTTGTCCTTGGTTAGTGAAGGGACAGCAGAAAGGTAAAATCATGGTGGCTCTCAGAGTTGCTGGACCCCAGCTGAGAATGAGAGGAGAGATGATGATATAATAGAAAATGGAGTAGCAGAGTAGTCCCAAGGTGTGGCATTAATCCTTCACCTTCTATAACAGATGATTATATCCTTGATAGCTTTGGGTTCCAGCTTCTGCTTTTGAATGCCAATAAATCTGACCTCATTCATAATGTAATTTTGAAGAAGGGGCCAACCTGGCATGTACAACCATATGTCAATCCTCCCTGCAGAGAAATAGGTTCTATAAAATGAGAATTCCAGTGGGATCTCCATAGAGATGTAATTGATTCCTTGAAGTGGATAAACTGTGACTACCTCAATCAGAGCAGGTGGGAAGATAAACACTGGATGATCTTGGAAAATGGTGAACTAGGTTGAAATGAGATGAGCAAAGATGAGTTGGGTTTAGATAAAGTTTTCTCTTTGCAAGAATGATGTTTCTCTTTATACCTCTTTTATTCCTGTGTGATTTACTAGTTCACATGCAGGTTTTCTGACTGCATTTCCTGTTTCTTTAATCTAAACAAGCAG
Source organism: Protobothrops mucrosquamatus (assembly GCF_001527695.2). Taxonomy (NCBI): domain Eukaryota; kingdom Metazoa; phylum Chordata; class Lepidosauria; order Squamata; family Viperidae; genus Protobothrops; species Protobothrops mucrosquamatus. The sequence goes on from NW_015386827.1 coordinate 334,631, forward strand.
TCACACTGAGTCTGCTTTCTGAATCCCTACTAACAATGGCAAGAGTTAATTTTATGTTCTCCTCTAAGAATGATCAGTTCTCCTCTAAGAATGCTCATAGGATATGACCCGGTACAATAGAAGGTAGCCTTCTATCCTACCTAATATACTAAACAGTGTATTCAGAGTCTACATTCTTAAGAACTAAGTTATGCTCAGGAAGGAAAAAGGAAAACAAAAAAGCAAAATACTGAGGAATACAAAGGAAGAAATAAATCAAAGAAACTAGAATGAAAAAAAATAAAAAGAACAAAAAGAAATGCTAAGCATATATCCAATAACATGTTCCAGACTACCATAGCAGCAATCAAAAAAGAAGCGAAATAGATAGGTTAAAACTCCACCAAAAGTTCAAGCTAGGGCAAACCTCTGCCAAGAAGTCTCACACAAGCACTGAATCACGTAAGTATGAATCACAGAGACTATTATAAGATCCATATCAATACTATATGTAAGTATCAAAATAGAAATGGTTTTGTTATAACATCTCAACAATCTGGAGAAATCAAATACCTGTCACAAAACTACCAGTGATCAGCAGATTAATTCAAGACTATTTTGTCATCCATACTCAGTTAATTTCTCAGGTGACTAGCAACAAGGCTAATTTACCTGTGTCTTCTCTGGTTTACTATGTTGGAGTCTATATGCCAGTGGCACATCACACTAATGTATCATCCCATTGCTCCCCAGGATTTGGCGTTTGGTTGCTATGGTGTGCATATTAAACATATGCTATAGAATATCTTAACAATGCATTTCTCATTTTACATTATGTGAACACCTACAATCCGTTGCATATATTTGCTTTGGTCTGCATGGAACCAAAATTAAGTTAAGGGAAAGAAGAATTAATTCAACTTTGCTTGGAGTAACCAACTGATGAAATCAAGTAAAATATTTTATTCCTATTCTTTTGATATAATGATAACTATAAAGACACAGAGCACAATTGTAAGTCGTTAGATGTAACCATACATTTAAAAAAAAAAATCATCAGAAAAGATTATGATATAGATTGTTGTAGCAAAGTCTTGTAGTATCTTAAACTCAGACAAGTAGCATCTTAAACTCAGTCAAGTTTATTATTGTGTGTGATTCCTTATTCTCTACCATTGGCATGGTACCAATGATCATTCTTGATAAAGGTTTTTTTTTTGTGCAAAGCCACATTACCAAGTGAATCATGGATATATATAGCTTTTAACACACTTGATAAAGTAACTCCAAGCTCCCTTCCAACTTTATTATTATACTATACATAAACATATGTAAACACATATACATACAGCACATGCACCAAGTTTACAATTATTCAATTGAATTAACAACCTTAACTCTAGATTTGTTGCTGGATTCATAATTTTATTAAACTGTCGAAAGTTTCAGATGTATAATGCAGTGAATTAAGAGAACTTATAATTTTGAGTATTGTACTGGTTACTTGATGGGCTTTAAAACACTCTCAAATTACAGCCACAGTCCACTTACTGAAGCATGGGAGGATGGAGAGTAGAAGGAGATTCAGTGGGACAAGAAGTTTCTTCTCAGGAAATTTTGGCTCAGCTCTTGTGAGAAACAGATACAAAATCTATTATTTCAGGCTCAGGGACCAAAATCTCTGGGAGATCTGGAATTGCAATATAAACTTGGGAGGGAAATACAGAGTTTGAGGAATATTTTTATTTTTTATTCAGTATTGCTCACTCAGCTTTCAGCAATTTTATAACTATCTTTATTACACTGTTTTTCTGTCTATTTCTCATTGCTCAGAGAGTTTATAGATGACTATTTGCCAACTTTGGCCTGTAGAGCACTTCATTTTACAGAGCCACGAAATTATTATTTCAAATTATAACTTGATTACTCTTACTAAAATACTTTCCTTAAATATTCTAGTATTGGTTTTATAATCTAGTTAAGTGTTTGGGTCAGTCTATGGAGATTCTCAGTCATCCGGGTCATGGTTGTTCCAAAGGTGCTTTTTCAAAAGGACTTTGTTTTCCCTTGAAGACATTTTTCTTCTCATCCAAGAAGCTTCTTCAGTTCTGTAACCCCATGCTAACATACTGTGGGAGTCAGTGTGTCAGCATGGGGGCTCTGGCATGGGATTATATATATTATTTATATGATTAGTGATTTTATGGTTTTACTCCCCCCATGCCCCTCCACACCCGCAGGGAAGAAAACCATCGCGAGACACTCTTCTGTTTTAACTTTTTTTCCTTGTCACTTTTTGGAGTTTTCATCCTGCTTTTGTGAGACGGCAGCGTTTGGGAGGGTGTGTAGCTGCCTCCTTTCCCCCAAGCCATCAGCTGAGCAAGACACCCTCCTGCGCACTGCCCCACCCACCAGAGACCCCCTGGATCTCACCCAACCCTGCCCGGCCCCAACAGGCATCCCTCCCCAGGAGCAACATCGAGCTGGCCACGCCCACCCAGCACTCAGCAATACATAAGTGGGTTTTGGGTTGCAGTTTGGGCACTCGGTCTCTAAAAGGTTTGCCACCACTGGTTTAGGGGATGCCAGTGTTCTTCTGTTTATAAGGGCTTCGGGTGTGAGTGTGTCAAGTGAGGATTTCTGATGGGTCTTGTGATGGGTCAGGTGTGAATCATCACTGAGTCTTGTGATGGATCTTGTGGTAGGGAGGTTAGATCAGGTCAGGGTCATTGGGAGGTGAACTGCTCCTGGTGGGAGGCTTGCATGGGTTGGTTGAGGGATTGGTAGAATTGCAACCAATAGGACAAACATCACATCAATTAAAAACCAGGATCCATGAATACCGGCTGGCAGTCAAATGCCATTAATCCAAATCCTTAATTTCTACTCACACCGACACCAAACAGCACCAGTTCAACTGGAGCAACACAAAAATCATTGCCCACACTACCACCCGCCCCACTCGTGAGTTCATTGAAGCCTGGCACTCCACAAGCAATTCCATCAACAGACACACTGACCTACAACCAGCCTACGAACTCCTCAGAATCCAAATCAACCACACAGCCAACCAGAAACAGCACTGACTCTCAACCAACCCATGCAAGCCCCCCACAGCAGTTCACCTCCCAATGACCTTGACCTGATGTAACCTCCCTATCACAAGACCCATCGCAAGACTCACTGATGATTCATACCTGACCCATCACAGACCCTCACTTGACACACCCACCCCTGAATCTTTTATAAATAAAAGAACACTGACACTGGCATCCCCAAATTCCTTTGAAGGTGTTACGTAGCCTCGTAATGAAACATCTGGAAACCAACCAACAAGCTCAGAGAACAAAACTTCACCCTCATCCCACATCTGAGCTACAGATATTCACCACTATTGCATTTCCTATTCTGTCACTTTATATCCTCTTTACAGGCTATCAGCCCATTCAAGAATGGTGGCAGTATAACTATCTGAAACTCTTTCACTCAGATTGAGGGAATGTGAAAATTAAAATTGTAAGGCTGTTGATTCTAACACTGACATATACTTTGCTGCTACAGCTATCCTATTATAGTGTTTCTTAGTGTTGTTCTATCCGGAGGTCATCAAAATCAAAATTATTTGCCAATCTATGTGGGAACAAAATACAAAATCCCATCAAACAATCATGGGAAGTGCTAGCGACAGCAAATGTATTATTTTTAATTTTTAGTATGGTAAATATTGATCAATATAGCCTATATAAACAAAAGCTCTTTTGAGATCCTCTATAATTTTAAAAAAGTGGGAAACAGTCCTGAAAGAAATACAGTTTAAAAAACACATCCTATTATATTCAGAGAAAGCAAATCCCTAATTATGGACTTGCAAAAAAGCAAGAGGGACTGCAAACTTCACTAAGGTCTAACAGATGACACTCATCCACAAAGTTATCCCTATACTTTGCTCAGTCTAACAGATGACAGTTAAAGTTTTCCTTCAGGAAAAAATAAAGTATACATCAGGGGTGTCAAACTCAATTTCATTGAGGGCCGCATCAGCATTGCGGTTGCCCTTGGGGGGCCGGGTGGGTGTGGCCAGGGTGGGTGCGGCCTACTGGGTGGGCGTGGATGGAGTGGGTGTGGCCTACTAGGTGTGGCCAGCTCTACATTGTTCGTGTCAAGGGTGCCTGTGGGGGCCTGGGCAGGAGTGGAACAGATCTGAGGGTCTCTGGCAGAAGGGGGTGGGACCAGGGCAAGTGCCAAGGCATGGTCCACTGGAGGAGCCTCACTGTTCCTCTCAGGCCATGCCGGGGGGGGGGAGATTATGGAGCTAAGACTGAATGCGTTTCAGCATACATGGCCACCACAAAATTGTACATTGGCTCCCGGCTGGCTTGGCCAGGGTCAAGCCGTTCCCTCACTGTTTCCAGGATGGCTTCACGGGCCACATGAAACCACTTCGTGGGCCGCATCCGGCCCCCAGGCCTTATGTTTGACATGTCTGGTATACATGATTTAATTAGCAGAGTGACTAGTGAATGGAAAAGGAAGAAGCTTTCGCCAATACTTAAATGCTGAATTCTAATGTCCAAACAGGAGTTCTAGAATGCCAGTATTTCTTCTAAAAAGCAGAAATCAGAATAATTTTAATAAATAATACCAAGTTAGTAGATAATTTATTTATTATTTATTAAATGCATTTACTGCCAATTTATTTCAGATTCATAGTGGTCTTATTTTTTCCTTGCAAAAACCAAATATAATATTTTAGATAAATTATTCCTTATTTAGTCTTTCACTTTAAAATGCTTTTCTAATGTTTTTCTTATTCTAGAATTATTCTAGTAATCTCATTATTACATTCTGGCAAAAAATGGACAGAGGTCATTAGTTCATATTTTTGTAAAAAAAAAATAAAAATTGGCAAACCCCATGTTGCATGTATCCTTGCCAATCTTTACAAAATGAAAAATTTGTCCTGATTCCTACAAAGAATAACCAAACAGAGTTCTGTTACAATACACTATGTATTTAATGCTGGTTGCATTACAGACTTACACAAAACAATTATATTTCCTTAAATAATTGTAGAGCTATTTATATTTTTACAAATGTCTTAATTCTTATTTTTTGGCAGTAATCATTTATGACTACCATTAGAAACAATTCCAGAAAGGGTTAGACATAAAGAATTGTCAACATTCACAGAAAAAAGCACATACCTTAAAACTATACATTTATCATGTAAGCAGAATAACTAGCAGAACCAGGGTTATATCAGGTTCACAATTAACTTATATTCGTCAAGTTTGTCTCTCTGTGTGTATGTTTGTGTGTGTGTATCCTTTTACTACCTAAATATAGAGTAAATCATGGTACCTCCTATACCCACTAGGGAAGTAAGGAACACTGTTTAATCATAGTTCCTTCCTATACTGCTAGTTCTATATAGTGCATGTCGGGGTATAAATTCCAGGCCTAGGCACCTGAATTCTAGGTGTCTCGCAGATTGAACCCCTTCACATTCCTATGGATGCAACCAAAAATACTGGTACTCCTCAACTTTTCACCAAACAATCCCAATTTATTATACATTAAATTTATATGAGCACCCAACTTATGGTGACTTGGGAAGTTTACAACATTAAAATATCACAATATAAGTATCCATAAAGCCGCCCTCCCCCGGTTCTCACAATCACATGAGCTACCTGATCGGCTCCGTATCCACCTGGGACCACCTGACAGAATCATATCTTCAGGGCCTTCCAAAAATGTATCAAGGTGGGGCCAACTCTTATCTATGTGGTAATGGTATTTCAAATGGAGGGAGCTATCACAAAGGAAGTCCTTTTCCTTGATCCCACTAGATGTACTTCCCTAACAGATGGGACCCATGACATACCTTGCTTTTTGCTCTGAGCCTCTGGGCCAGGAAGATGTAACTGAGATAGGCTCATGGAAGTAATGGTTTCCATGAATTCCAAAGCTACTCCAATCCCACTCCCAGGGAAGGCAAGTTGAAAATCTCCCAGAACCATAAGCCTGGGAAATTTCAACACCAACCCAGCAGGCTAAGAAGAGGGAGGCTGGTACAAAAGCAGCAATCTCAACTGATTGCTAGAGCTCACCCTAAGAAAAAGAGTCTTCACAGGGGGATAATTGTGGAGTGACTCTCTTAGTAACAATCAGAAATGCTCCAATAACAACAGCCGTACCACCTGCCCTACCTATAGTCTAGGCTGCTGTCACCCTCGATATCAGCTGTGTACATTTCTGAGAGAGGAATCTCAGCCATGTTTTGGTGATACATGCCAGATCAACCTTCTCCAGGATGATCAAGTCAACCTTGATTTGATTTTCTGTGAAATAAGTTGAAACTAACATAAGTAAATGACATCCATTTTTTATTCTATAGTCCATAGAGTAAAAACTTTGATTTTGATGTATGATAACATAATATTGTAAATAAAACAAATGAAAATGGCATGGACATAATTATTGGTAGTCATAACTTAATATTTCATAGTATACCTTTTTGAGCTAATAACTGTAATGAAATCCTTTATGTAGCTCTGAATAAGATTCTATACTTTTCAACTGGCTATTTTTACTACTCTTCTTGAACAAACAGCTTGGATTCCTTATGAGTTTCAGCATTTTCCATAAGTATTCTATTGGATTCAGCTCAGGACATAGTGGGCCACTTCAAAACGGACAATTGTTTGCTTTGCAATCATTCTTGGGTTCTTTAGATGTATATTTTGGTCATTATCCTCTGAAGGATTTGTGACTGAACACAAGCTTTCTACACTGGGCATTATGTTTCACATTAGAATTCCTTGCCTGTCTTCTGATTTCATTGTGCCCTGCACAGATTCAAGGCACCCAGTGATGGGTGTCCGTAATATTATGAAATCTGTTCCATGTTTCACAGTAAGATTGGTGGTTTTTTTTTCTGTGAACTTAGTGCTGTTAAAAAGCTGTGATTTGGTTTTATCCACCATTACATTCTTCCAGAAGGACCATGGCTTGTCAACATGCATTTTACCAAACTCCAGTCTAGCTGCTTTGAATCTGTTTTTTTGAAGTGGGGTCTTCCTGGATCTCTCCAAAAGAGGCCACTCTCAGTCAGATAGTGACGGATGGTCTGACTTAATACTTTTGTATCTTGGAGGTCAGTCAGGATTTGTTTTGACATTTTCCTTGATTTTTTTCTCCATTATTCAAACTATCCTCCTGTTTAGTTTGGGGTTAATTTTCCTCTTGTGGTCACATCCAAGAAGATAGGACTTTCATGGACTTTAATCCTCCCGATAACAACTGTTAAAAGGAAGTTTTTCAAGATGATTTTGTAGTCCATACCTTTACCGTGTTTATTATCTTCTTTCTTTCCTCCACAGACAACTTTCTGCTTTTCTTTCTCTTGTCCATGATCACTGTGCTGCACACAATGACACAGAATGCTTGAATGTGGACATTCCAATAGGCTAAGTGATAGATTATGAGACTGAAGTAATTTTTTATTCTAACTAAAATAATCTGCTGGAGTGATTATCTAGCAGCTAAATCCAATGCCATCTTTTAATTCCATGTGGTAGCAATAATTATATCTACACCGTTTACATTAGTTTTATTTACAACATGTTAAATCATATATCAAAAGCAAAGTGGTATAAAGAATGATGGATGCCACTTGTATCAGTTTCAACTTATTTCATGGCAAATTGAAATTCCTTGGGAAAACCTAGAAGGGTACCAATGCTTTTTGGGAAATATTAAATATGTATTGGACTGAGCTCTTTGTGTTTTTGAATAAAGGAACATTTTCCAGTTAATAATACATCAACATAGGGTGTTGTTAATGATGGTGAACATCAATTTATATTTGGGACGGAAAATCATTCCATTTTCAAATTACAAAATCATCAGCTTTGTATATTAGTTTGCTTGAGGAGTCAAAAATACATCACAAGCTATATTATTTGATCTCAGTTAAATTTATTTATTATATCAAATAAATCTCACTTCAATCTCTTTGTTCGAATTTGTTAATATTTAATTCAGCAGCATTATTTTATACTTGTACAAATTAGAGATGACAGGATACCTTCTTTGACCTTAATACTTCGATTCTTTTAGCTTCTAGAAAAATGTCATGCATTAGAGCCATAGCACATCTTTACTAATATCACAAAATGAAAGAGTTATTGTATTCTTTCATTGGTACCCAAAATCTATCAATGGCTATAAATTTTTAAGTTACTGAGAAACTAAAATGCATTTTGTTGATTAACAGGAACTGGCACTGGAACTGGCACTGTTAGATACTTTCTATATATTTTAGTAATATACTTTAATGTGTATATACATAATGAACAACTATTCATTTGTTGGAATAGTTGGAATAGTTTGGATAGTTGGAAAACTATTTGGAATAATTCAAAATAGTTGGAAACTAAATTGTTGGAAACAACTATTTCCAAAAAATATATACTTGTTGGTAATTGCTTTGAATTAATTTCAGTTGCTTTCTTATGGCATTACCCTTGCATTTGAAAATACAAGTTCCATCTATCTCTATATAAATATCAGTTAAAAATGCATATATTCTCTCTCTCTCTCTGTATGTATGTGTATATATATATATATATATATATATATATATATATATATATATATATATATATATATATATATATATATATATATATATATATATATATATATATATATATATATATATATATATATATATATATATATATATATATATATATATATATATATATATATATATATATTCAAAATTTATAGTGTTCACAGTATGTGAGGTCTGCCTGCAAAACATGCTCCTAGATTGGAGCGAAACGCAGAACAGACTGATTTATATTTGGTAGACCGGGTGCCTCACCCAACAGATAAGATACATATACATATACATATACATATACATACACACACACACACAAACACACACACATATATATATATACACACACACACATACTGAATATATACACACATACATACATACAGTGTATATATAAATTTTAAAAAATCTGGCAGAATTCTCAGAAATTGCAAGCTTCTGAGATGAACAAATGGGCATAGTTTTCTTTTTAACTGTTTTGAACACCATGTGTTGAGAGAAAACAACAGAACGGAAACTGCTCATCCAAAATGCTAACTTGTGGTACAGCACAGCCAAAAAGCAGGTGTGTGCCACACAGTTTACTTTTCTAACATGCCTACCACATGTCAGTCAATTCTGTTACCCCATTTACTTTATTTGGAAACTTATTCTGTTATTGGCAATAGTACATGGCTCAGCTTAAGATCTTTAAGAAAGTGTATGACCTTTTATATTAAAATATAATTTGAGAAAACATTGACTAGAATAATAGAAGCTCATCACAAAATAATCCTTTGAATTATCTGTTCTGTCTCTAGTTTTCATAAATGTGCTTCAGATACTGTTATTTCCATTAGGATAATATACTGCATAAAATCCAGATATGCAATACGATCTTACTAATTTGTACTGCTGACTGAGAAGCTAATCCATGAATTGACCTAACAAAATTTAAGAATATTTTTCCACAGAACACATTTTGTTGATTCATTTAACATATTATCTTTATATGAAATGTTAATACAGAGAAAGATACAAGATAGAGAATAGTAAGACTGTTCTGAGGTAAAACACCTGATAGCCCTGGATAAAAGAGGAGTCAAATTTAACAAACAAATCTTCGTAGCTTCAAAAGACATGTTTTTGATATTGCATCAGTACTGTAATGCCTTTATAAAACCAAAATAAAAAATAAGGGAAAATGTTCATCAATGTATATCTATTACATATAATTTAATTTAAAATGCATATCTAAAATATGTTTCCTGACTTCTCAAACGCAAGCAAAAACAACAAAAAAGAACTTCAAAGTTTAAGGTATCTTTCGACCCTATGCCAAACCAATTCATTTTGTTTCATTCATTTGCAAACCAATGGATGGAAATGAGACAATTAGGGTCATAGCTCAATAGCAGTTCACTTGCTGCACTGGCAACATTTTACTCTCTTTTCCTTCAGAATAAAATTTATTATTGTAGTTTTGAACTATGACTTCATTTAAACTTGTAACTATATCTTATTTCTCAGTGTAGCTTCGTATATATGAAAAATAATGTTCATCTCTGGATGCTGAAACTTTATGTTGACTGAAGGTAAGAAAGAATACTGAACTAACCTAGAAAATCATAATTAATTGCTACAATGGGTATGGAGTAACTACCCAATCCATTTACAAGTAAATTTTAGGTATGATTCCATCTAATGCTACAAAGACCACAATAATCCTTAGCTCCTAAAACAGAATTTAGAGGACAGGAGAAAAAACAATCTCACTACCTGCAAAAAGCAGGGATGGGAAACCTGTTGCCTTCCTGATATTTTTGATTAGAACTCCAACAATTCCTTGGCATTCTTCAGTCTGATAAGAGTTGAAGTTCAAAACATCTAAAAAGTTCTTGTATGATTTCAGAATAGAAGCCATTTTTCTAGGAACTGTACATATACATAAATATAGGACAAGTTGTTTATGCAGATATACCAGCGTTCTGATGTGCATTTCTGCAGAATGGGCAGCTAAAGAATAATTAAAATAGAATAAGGATATATTCTATGTATTTATGAAATTGGACATTGAAAGAAAATACACTCCCTCAGAATAATCTTGCCTGGATTCAGTCTAAAAGATTTATTAGTTTATTACTCTTTAGTGCTGAAAAAGCTCAATTTTTTTTTCAAGCTTATAATGCTAGTAATCCATGAACCCATGCCTATACCATATTACTAATGCATTATCCCACTGCTCTCTGAGAATGTATGTTGATGTCACTTGTTCAATGTTCACTCTGTAGTGTCAACCCTAATGAAAATTTGGAGATTTAACTGTCTGCTCAGTACCAAAACAACAGATATTTTTTTCTGGATATGGAAAAATAATCAAATTGGGTATTTGGTGGCCTATGGACTGTCTAATTACATATTTCATAGCAATAAGAGATTCAATGAGAATGACGAATTAAAATGAAATAAAATTAGACTCTTGCAGTCAATGTAGGCACAGATCTTTGAATGCTTATAAATATGTGCAGCATCTTGTTTAACATTCTGATCTGGAGAAGAAAATCTGTAGGAATAATGTTTCATTCATAAAACATATACTGAATCTGATTATTATGGATATTGACACCTTCAGTATAGAAAATTGCCAATATCAATGCATACAAGGAAAGAATAACTTCTCTGCACTGATCTCATCTGGAATTGAGATAGCTGAAGTTGCAGTAACAAAACATAAATTCCTTAAATATGTCAATAAGTACAGGTCAGTTTTCATTCTCTTCTGCAGAGTTTATTTCTCACCTACTGACATTGCTGTCTTTCCTAAAATAACCCATATTCTACCCATATCCATACTCCCTAATAAAAATCCCATCTAATCATTTCTAATTTTTATTATTTCCAACCCAAGAGAATGTATCGGAAAACTAAAACACTGGGACAAGACAAAAATAGATCTGTGGAAGATGGCAAAAGAAAATAGCCCAGATTGAAATCAGACCAGGTTTTACAGAGAAAAATATTCAGGAAAAAAATCCCGTGCATTCCTATGGGAGAGGTAATTAGATAGCAGCTCAGACTATTGGCAATGTTCTGCCTGAGCCCTGTTCCTCATTGTTCCATTACTTAAAGTCTGTCATGTACTTCACAATGCACCTGTAGATAAGCCCATATGGGTGTACAACAAAGGGAGAACAGAAATACACATACATACAGACATAACAAGTTACCTGTTATACCAAAGAAAATACATATATTTTTTATGGCAACTGCTGTGTGAAAGAATTCCAGAATCCATGCTCTACATGCTGTCCCTACCTTGTTTTTCAGCATAAATGTTTCATAGTAATAGGAACCAAGAGAAGATATTTGAAAAGAAGTGACATGATATCAGTGGATATCAATATCTAAAGGGCCGCAACAAAGAAAAGGGAGTCAACCTATTCTCCAAAGTACCTGAAGGCAGGACAAGAAGCAATGGATGGAAACTCATCAAGGAGAGAACCTTACCTAGAACTAAGGAGAAATTTCCTGACTGTTAGAACAATTAATCAGTGGAACAGTTGCCTTCAGAAGTATTTAAGTAGAGATTGGACAATCATTTGTTGAAATAGCAGGGGCTTCTTTTGAGCAGAGACTTGGACCAGAAGATCTTCAATATTATTCTATTAGATTTAAATTTTCTGCTTTCTTTTAAACAAGAGTATATGTGTATATGTATGCATGTGTATAAGAGCAATTTCCTAATAAATACATTTCTAAGGTGACTATATGTTTAAAGCACCCCTTTTAAACATTAGATCCAACGTATTAACTTTATTTATTGAATTCCTGTAGATATCAAGAATGACATTAAACTGTCTGCTAGTTATAAACAACATGTTCTACAAGAACTTTCTCTAGTCTATTAAATTCTGAGAGAGGCTATCAATAAACTTTGCAATAGAGAACTCTACCTTTGTATATTTAAGATGCTGTCAAAACCATGAATGTTTGACATACTATCAGGTTGTTGCACAGTAAAATGCATATAGTATGATGCCTATGAATAATCCAAGGTAGAATCAAGCATGAATTTCCTGTAAATGAGAATTATGCTGTTTACATGGCAACTGCTTTGCTTTTTAGTTATGCAAAACATTTACTCCAAATAAAAAGCAGGGTGTGATTCTTAAGGGTATAATGATGTATACATAAATTGTACTGGACATTTAATTGGTGAAAAGCAGCATAAGTGAGAAATACAATAACATTAATTTATGACATATTCATGTATTATAAAACAGTAGGTAATTAACTATGGCCAATGCATCGTTATATAAACAGTTGAAATATGTGGTTGTCTGTATCAATTTTGTATTAAAGACAGTCTTACGAATGAAAGCAAATATACATGTCCCAGGATATTGTTGCAGGATCCAATCTGGGTTGGTCACTGGGTTTAATCTTCCAAGCTTTTGGACTCATGCTGGAGCCCATCCTCAGGGAACTTCCGTCTGCCAGAATGTGTGGAATGTGGAGAGAAGTTCTCAGAAAACGTCTCTCTACCAGAATGTAGTTTCCTGAGGATGAGCTCCAGTACAAGTCCAAAAACCCAGAAGACTAAACCTCTGGTCCCAGTGACCAACTCAGATTGGATAAAGACAGAGTGTTACAATGCCTTCAATATTGTATAATTAGATTAATTTTTTTCTTCCTTTGTGATTCTAGGTCTGTATAGATTATAAAGTCTGTATAGATAATAAAATATAAAACCAGAGCTGGCCATGCAAATAGTTAAGTACAGCAAATTAAACAGTTCTCTGTTAAAAGTAGCCAACGCTAATCCAAAGGCTAAAGGAAGTAAAAATGGAAATCCAAAGCAGAACTCTGACATGAGAAACAGTGAATTACATGGCTGATGTAATTAAATGTAAAATATACTGACTAGTAGACACAAGACCCATTACTTGCTCGGTACCATGAAACTTAACTTATAAAGTATCAAGGTATTGAGGCCAGCTGAAAGTCTTACATGGCTGATGTAAGACTTTTAGCTGGCCTCAGTAGCTTGATACTTTATAAGTTAAGTTTCATGGTACCCAGCAAGTAATGGGTCTTGTGTCTACTAATCAGTATATTTTTCATTATACATTGACAATGAATATATTGCAGAAAATAGTATAATGTGGTTGTCCAGGCTTGGAAAATATCAATTATAGCAGTAAACAAAATCACATTATACCACCTATTATGGACCAAGGACTGACATGGATTAAGAATATCTACACTGTATAAGTGGGGTATTTAAAAATTCAGTGTGGGTGTTGTATTTAAGATATTGGACTGGGATTGGGAGTTTCCATGTTTAAGTCCATCTTTTCTCTTAGTCTAACTAAATATAGTTGTAGAAAAAAACTAGAGGAAATGCTATGTATGAACAAAAGGTAGAATAGAAATCTAAGAAATAAAAATAAATATTTTTCTTTCACAGGCTTGAACTGGTTCACAATCTCTTTTTAGATCAGATTTTTGGGCCTATACTTAATAAACTGTGTTGCCTCTTAACATTCCTATTCTATCAATGTCTCTTATCCCTCCTAGTCCTTTTTTAGTGTGTGTGTGTGTGTGCCTTTGAGTCTCCTAGTGATTGCCTGGACAAGTCACTGCAGTTTTCTTGGCAAGATTTTGGAAACGGTTTGCTGGCTTGAGAGAGAATGACTATGCCAGGGTCACCCAACTAACTTTTTGCTTAAGACAGCTCTAAAACTCACTGTCTCCCAGTTTCTAACCAATGCCTTAACTACTAAACAAAACTGGATCTTAATTGGTTCTACATACATTACATTCAAGTAATTCTTCTGATATTTAAGTTTTGTGTTTATGTCTGTATTTAATATACACATTTGTAGTATTTCTTTTCACAACAGTCCAACTTAGTTAAATTATTGAGCCTAATAATATTGAGCCACTGCAAACAATGACATTTGAATTACATGCTGTGAACTTGTTCCACTGTATTTCATTATAACTGTAAGTGATCTAAAGCTGTAATGTAGAAAACTTTAAACCCAGAAGTAACAAGAAGAGCGTTAATCAAAGACCAGGATATTAGTTTAAATAAGTAAAGGTAAATTAAGAAAAAGTACAGAAATGGGATGCAACTTTTTAGATTTTTTTCTAGCATTATTCACTAATATCGCAGAAACGGAATCTCTGGAATTACCTGTTACAGCCTGTTTCTTCATTCTATCATCATTAATATACTACATACCAATAGTAAAAATGATTTATGTCACATAGAATCACTCATTTCCTTTCTACACCAATAATGTACTGTATCTCACATACTTAAAATTATAACTCTTCCTAAACTAATTTTATTTTTAATCTCAGTAACAATCACATAGTGTAATATTCCTTGACATATTATGAAACAAAAAAGAGATCCAAAGCAATTGCAGAAAGATAAAGAACGTTAAAACTACTAGGGAATGCTCTGTGGAATTATCAAGACAGGAAAACTTTGCAGATGTTACTGTCTCTCTAGAGGAATAAATGCTTGCATTTTAATATTCTCAACAGCTGGTTCCTGTTGCATGCCATCAGGATGATTCAGCTACCTACCAGAAACACCATAAGTAACAAGCACATTTTTTTTACAATTTCCAGGTTAGTCCAATTACTTTAATGAACTTATTTTTAATTAAATTATTACTAACAGCTTCAAACTACTCAACTATAGGGAAAGATGGTGAACCATAGTCACTCTTTTGTGATATGGTATATATCTTAATCTTTACTTAAATGTGGACATCCACACCTGACCTTTATTATTAGTTTGTTTATTTATTTAGCAAATTTATATAGCTACCCAACTCACATTGGATGTGACTTCAGGATACTTACAAAAATTAAACTTTTTTTTAAAAAAATGCACCATATAATAAAACTAATTAAACAACCCACCCCAAACCAACACTCCCTAGTTCAGGCATGTCAAACTCGCAACGTCACATGATGTCGCGAAATGTATCGGGCCGGTTTTGCCATTGCCGGCAATGGGGTGGGCTTGGCTTCCACATGACGCATACGGCCTGTGGGCCGGCAGTTTGACACCCCTGCCCTAGTTCCTGTATGGGTGATTAGCAAATGGCATCTTTTAACCTGCATTCTTGTTTAGAGGTATGTATACATGGCCATTTGAAATTAATGATTTTATTGCATACAAAATCACATCATTTTAATTTCTTTAGATATTAAGATAATTTAAACTAAGTTCATGATGGAAAGTTTATTATCTATTCTTTCTCTACATTGATCTCAGTTTAATTTGGCTAGTAATTGGGTCCTCCTAAATGAAAGAGAGAAACAGAAAGAATGAGTTGTTCAATTGAGTACTGAAAGAGAGACAAAAGTTGCTACTTCCCATCTTAAATTCCAAACCAATGAGTTTAGCAAGTTAAATTTCCACTTCATCATTCTCTGCTCTGGTTTTTAAAAAGAAAATCAAAAGCAGAACGTTATAATGGGAAGCAATGAACTAAATTGCTACAGTAGAACTTTCAGGTAGCAGAAGGAAGGAAGGAAAGAAGGAAGGAAGGAAGGAAGGAAGGAAGGGAGGGAGGGAGGGAGGGAGGGAGGAAGGAAGGAAGGAAGGAAGGAAGGAAGGAAGGAAGGAAGGAAAGTTTACTATAATTACCATAACATAATCTAGCAGTGTTTTTGCAATTATAAAGACAGACCAAGGTGATTTTCAGGAATAGCAATAGCAATACCTTCCAGGACACAGAAATTACAAGTTCCAGTTTAACCTTTGCTAGTCTGATCCTGGGTACTCCCAGATTTTGCTTTGATTTTGCACCAATTCTGCTCTAGTGTTAGAAATGTAAGAAGAATTAGGAGTGTCTTGATGACACTATGATTAATATATAATCAGCTTGGATTTCCTCTTTGTTGGATCTATTTGTTTTCAAACTACTTAGAAAAAAACAGTAAGAAGGAAATGAGCAAAGAAGAAATGCAATTTTTCAGCAGGTACAGACAAAAATTGTAGAGTTAAGACAAGATGGTTGTTTTTGGATAAGATTGATTACATGTACCTTCTTTATCTATTGCTTGCTGTGCATTAATGAATGCAGATTCATATTGCAGACCTTTACAATAAAATGTTCCTTTTCTTTCAAATATTTTTAAAAGTAGAAGCAGACATCTCATGGGGCTTCAACTTTGTAAACATTTTTGTTAGAAAATATGTACTAAAATTACATAAGAGATACTCATTCAATAAAAAAGAGACACTTAAATGTAGCTAGTCAATTTTAACTGCTACCTTCTATTTTTCCTTTGAAAGAAATTCTAAAAACAGTAGTGTAGAAGATAAAAGACTGCTACAAGAAAGGGCAAGGACCTGTTCCTGAATTTGTCTAGGTCTAATGGTTTATGTTACAGAAGGACAGACTTTGACTAAACAGTAGAATAAATTGCATCATGACAAGAGCAATTTAACAAAAGATGGGGAAAGAATGGTAGAATCAGCTTTGCTGGAGGTTTTCTAGCAAACTACTGATATGCCTTCTCAACATCATACAACATACTTTAGTTCTGGATTTCTTGCACTGAGGAAGACATTAGATTAGATGATTTAAAAATCCAGTTTAATTCTAATCTCTAGAGTATACACATTTATTTTGTTCAGGATGCAATCATTGTAATTACTGTTTTACATTAATTGCGTAAACTATGCAATTACAACATGATTTGTGTAAAAAAGTCATAAAAATATTTTCTTTTTCTGTACCATTATAGAAAAATGATTTCTCAGTAAAGGAAAATTTAAAAATGAATTGAAGCCATTTTGTTTTCTAGAATCAGAAAATACTTAATAAATTCTGTTGTGAGAAAAACTCAAATGTAACTTTAAAATATAAAAAAATATATAATTTATTTTTTGTTTAATGTAATGTAAGAATGCTACCATTAATATTTTCATATAATTATTCTGTAAGAAAAGCCTTTATGGATATTCTGTGAAGCCAGCCACTGCTAGTATACATATAGATCATATTTTACGTACTGAAATATTTTACCATGAAACAATTTTGGGTTTTCAAACATACAAAATATATTATTAATGTTTGTACACATATAGCATAAATATTGATAATATGGGGATGAAAGCTACAGTTTTAAATAGATTTTTTTTCCTCCTTGAATAGAGCCGGGATTAGAGTTGTATCTCTGCCAATTGATCTTCTCAACATTTAAGCACAGATAAATGGCAGTATCTTCACCATCTGCAAAAAAAGCATGTCTACATACCATATTTCTGAATGATTATGCATTAATGGTTTTTAGGGTGGGTTTAAAATAAATAAATGACATGAAGTACATGACAAGAATACATGAAATAGAAAATATAACAAATGGAGTAACCCCAACTTACATTTGAAGAACCAGTGTAGGCCCTGTAATTGGAACAAGAGCTCAGGATGAATGTCTGCAAATTCTGCTCTGGCTCTTATGTAGCTTGGCCAACATGGACCTCAACAAAGCTGTGTGACAATACTTGTTTACCTGTAAAATAGAATGTATTTACTTTAATACTTATAGGACAACCCCTGGAAATGTATTAATAATTCTAAGGAATTTACAAAAGTGCCTAAACTGCTTATTGCAAACAAATATCTGCAAATTAAACAAAAACAGATTTGAAAGGTTTTATTAAACAATGCTTTTATTTCAAACAGAGTAAGAGGAGAACTTTCAGGAAAAAAAAACCCTATTTCTTAGTTGTTGATAAAATGGTAAAGCCTGATGCACTTCCACATTTAAAGATTCTGTAACAAGAGTTTATAGATTATGAAGGGTAGAAAGAAAATAGACCTTTCCTACAGAATTAGTGACACCATGAACACACACACACACACACACACACACACACACACAGTAAGGAAAAGGCACAACCTAATATATGCAAGATGTTCAATACTTTAAAGTCTTTGCTAGCATTTAGAAATGGGTCTAGAAAGCAAACAGGCAATCAGTGCAGGTGTGTTAAGAAAAGAGTAATTTGCCTCTTATGGCTCATCTACATACGTTAGTGGGCTGCAGAATTTTGAATTAGCCGCAATTTCTGAACAATCTTTAAAGATAACCACACCTAGTATATTGCAGTAATCCACATGGGAAATTTTTGTAACCTGAATTTCCTGAACCAAAACCTTGATTTGATGGAAATGACTGCATGCAACTTATCAGACTGATAAAAGGCACTAATCAAATACACAACTGCTATCTAGGAACCTTGCAACAATATAGGTTTTAACAAGTGCTCCAGTCTACAAAATGTGTTCTTTATGGGAAATATAACCATATCAAAGACACACCAGCTTCAGGCAATTTTGTCTTGTCTACATTAATCTTTATTAACTCACTTATATCTTCATTCAGGTATTTCCTCAAGAAAAATGTCTGTTTTTGATTTGATTGAAATGAAATCAGAAATGTTATCACAAAACTGATATCAGAATTTTCAAGAAACAGAAATAAATTCCCAGCAATTAAATACTAAAAAAACCCAAAAATAATATAAATAACAAAATGATACAACAATGAATAAAAATTTAAGTCAATAGAATTGTTTGAAGTTTTTTTTAACAATGATTTTATCAAGTATTGTAAATCTGTAGTTGAAGTTACTGAACTACAACTCCCAAAATTCCCTACCAATGGCCAGGTTGATTCAACAACATATGATGGATTAAAGTTCTCATTCAAGATTCAGATTTGAGGATATTATTGTACAAGTAAATATCACTAATTATTATAGAATTGTTTTGAGAATGTAGAAGTTTTTTTTAAAAAAATAATGATTCTATCAGGTATTCTGAATCTGTAGTTGATGTTACTGAACTACAGCTTCCAACATTCCCCAACAATGGCCAAGTTGATTCAACAAGATATGATGGGTTAAAGTTCTTAACTCTAAATGTGCATCCTCATTCATGTTCTCCTATATATATGTTCATTTTGATAATAGCTTGTTATATGCATTTATAGCTTATTTTTAAATAGTTTATCCAATTGAATTTTTTAAAAAGAATCTATGAAATTAAAAGTTAATAATATATATAGTTTTTTCTTAAGTTTCATAATTTTAAAGTGCACTTCATATTTTGAAATTAATTATCATGTAGCAAAATTCTTAGAGAATGATGCAGATATCTACATATATCTAGTATATAAAAGGAGTGTAAGAGGAAGAAAAAAAAGGGATTCCAATCAGTGAGAAAGTTTAAGTAAAAAGTAAAGTAAAATGCAACTTTTGTTTTAACAAAAAGCCTTCATGTATTCCACTATTATTTCAGGGGAAAATTGACTGTCCAGAGGATAAAATGAATAGAATTTGTCCTATTTTGCTTTTATATCCTTAATACGTTGTCATACTTAAGATTGCTGTATGAACTCTGTAACGCTAAAAATATGTTTTAGGACTCAGAAAGTACTTAATTTCTTTTTAAAGAAAAACAACAGCTGATCCCCTCCCAGGCAAAGCTTTTGGCAACTTTCTAAACACACATGATTTTCTTTGGTACATCCTGATTCTCTGGCCAGAAAAATAATTATAGAACTTATTTGCTGCAGGAAAGGAGAAGAAACTGTTTCTCACGCTATATCTGTATGCTTTCTGGGATACGTGATAAGAGATTAACAGGTTACAGAGAAATTTTATTATTTAGAGTAATGAAAAGACTGCATTAACAGACTAATTCCTTTGCTACTCATAATATGGTCAGAACTTTAAAAGGCTGCCAGAGTATAAAACAAGTGTTTCAGGTATGCCAAGAGAATTCTTAATAGAATGACCCAGTTCAATTCAAATTTCACTGAAAACAATAGAGGGTCTAGAGCCTTACACATCTCAGCCTGTAATATAAAAATTATATTCTGTAACTTCAGGGAAAAAAGTTAAGAAAAAAAATGGGCAATATACAACACAAAAAGAAGTTGAATAGTAAGATTTAAATCTGAACTTTTATTAGCCTCAAAACTTAAGGCAGTGTTGAACTGAACCAATGTAAAATTGTTAAGACATACCAAGTATTTTTCAAACAATATCTTTTAAAAAGGCAATGCTATATTATGCTGTATTATGAATTAACAATGGGGAAGATATTATAGTTTAATATAAAATGACACCTATACTCCTTTGACATTATTTTGTCCAATTATTCTTAAGTAGTAAGGACAACATATATAGTGTGTAAGTATTACATGAAAACAATCAAAGTACCAACAGTACAACCTTATGGAAAACTAAGCTTTGGTTTGAAGAAACCACGTATAGGTAAATAAGAATAAGATTACAGTCACTGAGTCCTAGAAAGAAATGCTATATTACTTATAAATATTACTTATGTAATATTAAGAACAGCAAAATGAACCCAAACTACAAAGCTTCCTGTGATAAGCCTCACTAGTAATTCACCACTACGTTTTAGTTCTATAGGAGCTACTATATTTCAGGAAGATATTTCATTATAAATCTTTAAAACTTTAAAGCTTATTATGCTAAAGGAGAATCTATTATCTTTTTAGTAGTTATCTTGCTACAGGCCTTTAAACTACACTGATGTGTACCAATGACACACATGTAACATAATCTAGTTTTCCACTTGGCAAAAATCCAGCCATATATATTTTGAAAGTTTATCACAGACTTCCATGTTCATTACTAAACAAAACAAAACAAAGTCAGTTAAGCGTGAACATATAAAATTTCTTTCTATTGTTAAAGCTCTCAATGTAATTTTCCTCTCATTTCTGTATTGATTGACAAATCAACAAAAGTAACACTTTATTGCAGGGTAGGAAAATATTTATCTTTCCAAAGGACAAACTTAAGTTTTTCAAGGAAATATTATCAGATAAAGTGAACAGTAAACATATACATTGAATAGCTGTCACTGTCAAATTGTTAGGAATTCAGAAAATCAGAAGACAGAGTTTCTTCCTATGACAAAATGTCACAAATATACATTACATGCTGAATAGTGTAGAATAGTCACACTCACAGCCTTGACATATATAGGTAGATAAATCAATGAATAATGTAATTATGGTACACATAAAAACACATAATATGTACATCATGTATTGTGCTTACTTCAAAATCATTTTTTCTAAACAGGAAAAATTAATATATCAATATGAATTTCATATCGACATATTAACCAAGCCAAATCTTTTCATTTAATTTCACAATTTCCCCAGTCATATTTATATGGCAGAGAATAAGTCAAGAGGGAAGAAAGGAAATATTTGAAAATGGCTTAAAATTATTACAAGGGGTCATAATTTCTGAAGAATAGTCTGCTTTTGCAGGATATGAAGTATGATACTATAATGTCAACACTGGACTTACTTTTTGTTAAAATAAATAAACAGCATTAAGATGCTTCACTTATATCTTCTCAACAATTCTTACTTCACAGCTTATACATTACTACTTGTTTGAGAACTAAGACTGTGGAAGCTGAATAAGGATACCTAGTAAATATAGCTAAAGGAAATTTGAAATTTGAAATATATATATATATCCCTGCAAGTGTTCTAATTTGTTTTTTTGGGGAAAATCAGAAAAAGAAGTTAGAAAAAAATTACGACCTCAGAATTTTAAACTAGTAGTGTTAATGGAAACAGTTAATAAAAGCCAGTATATAAATGATTAATGAGACACAGATGATACATATCCAATTTGGCTCACAAAATTAAAATATATCTCTTGACTCAAAATGGAACATGGGATCTTTAATTTTGGGTAAAAATTAACTCTAGATAAATAAACATTTGTTTTGTCAAATATGTATACATTGTATATAGTATACATATGCAGTAAAGAGTTGGACTTGAAGGAGCTTCATGCACAAATCTTACAATTTTAGAAGACAGCATGGAAAAATAGTATTTGTTAAAGAAGAAGAGATACATTCTTTGATTTGTTATACAGTTCTCTGATTATCATACAGGCTTCTCACATATCCCAATTCTGTACAATTTTATATAAAAGACTGTTGGTCGTATAACTTTGTTTCAAGCAAATATACATAGGAAACAGACAGAAGCATAAAATGTTTTCAGTGACAGCATTCCAAATGGCAACTTTATTAATATTTAGAATTCCTGGAATTATATGTTAAATTATATGAAATAATAAGGCAAGTCTAACATAAAAACGGATGTAGTAAATCAAATTTATAATCTCTAAATATACCCTATTATAGGAAAAAGAAACCACTTAACAACTTTTCTGGGAAGTTCAGCAAGAAATAAAGATTAGAAACATTTTACTTTCCTAAAGTATTTCAAACTTTCCAAGACCTGTGATTAGAAACATTCACATGCCTTTTTCTTCTACCTGCAGGAATAAATAATTTCAAAATGCATACATTTTTCATGCTACTTTAAGTAATATTGTAGGTTTTTTTCTTTATTTTCTCACAGGACTTTACTTCTGGCTGAACTTCCACTATAATTCACTTGGATACATACAGATCACAAACCTTTAGAAGTTAATTTTCAAAGTAAGGTGATATAAATTTTATACAGGCATAAATGACTATGCAAATATAAATTCTAGCATTATATATCAAATTAGGAAAGATGAGTCCTAGACACTGTTGCAAAGGAAGAATATCAGAAAGAATCTATAACCATATATGAATATGTGTACCTAAGACAATGTAAGTAAAGAACAGCACACACCTATATGAATTAAATTTGGGCAGTTAACTTAAACCAAACTAGGGAATGAAATTGTTTTGCCTTTATGTGAAGCACATAAAAAAGTAAAGCAAAGTAAAGATTACACATAGGCAGAAACACAGAAGGGAGCAGGAAAGAGAGCAGAGAATTAAAGGAAAACAGGCCCATTCTGCTAACAGGAGCCCAGCTAAAGAGTCATATGATATCTAAAAGTGCAGGACATGTCGCCAGGAGCTGGAAAGGATTGCTTGAAGGAAGAAAGAGCCAGTGTGTTCCTGCTCAAAGAGCTTTTCTTTCCGTTTTCTTTTTTTTCTCTCCTTCATCTGTTTCCCTCTCTTTTCTTCTCTACTTGAATGCCCTAGTCTTAGGTTAGATTCAAAAAGAATCTCAGGAAAAACCTATCCTCTTTCTCTCTTTTCTGCATGCAGGTATCTGATGGAAGATTACTCTTAGTGAGGAAGGGTTTAAATAGATTTTGGCACTGACTATTCCTCCCCTCTGTTGCTACTTCTGAAATTCCAGATAGAAAACAGACATATATTCTACAGAACAAAATAAAGCAAACAAAAGAATATAAAAAAGGCAGAATATATATATAAGCTTCCTGTTAATAAAGAAGTTCAAGGATATTACTTATTTTGTTATATTTTAGTGTAAAACAATAAATATGAAAATATTGCAATTTGATATTTAATTTTATTTTCATGAAGATAATTGCAAATAACGCACAGTTAAAAGTTACTCATTTTCTACTATTTTTAGAAAGCCAAATAAAATATTAGCTTCCAGTATTTCTGAATCATCTTTTCTTTTCACAAAATATTTCAGGTTCATTCATGGAGAGTCCTAAGAGTAGGGATTGTTCCTAAGGTAACTTATATTTACATGGTGTAGCTAGTTTCACTTTTATTGTTGCAATAAAGTTACTGCTGTATTGTAGTAGTAAAATGTACGATAACTTATCTTTCAACCTCATATTTCCTCCAAAATAATATCTATTAAGTGAGATTCTAAAATGTGCAGAAAATGTAACTTATCGCCTCTTTAAAGAGAAAGGTAATAGTACTAATATTATCAGCCTTTATATCCTAAAACAATTGTTATATTTACTTCGGATTTTTCATCTCTTTAAAATTATATTTAACACAACGATAGAGATCACATACTCCTATCTGATGTATTAAACTGCTATTTTTCTTATTAGAAATGGGTATTAGTAGGAATGACTTTCATTAAAAGCAACACCTTTTGAGCTTATAAATATTCCAAAGCTTGCATGGTTAAAATATATTTAATAGCATGAAAAACTATTGGTCTTAGTATACTTTTATGTAGCATATTTTTTATTAAAATCATTTGATTCATTATACTACTAACCAAAGTAATGCTGTTTACGTAGACATCCAAATATATATTTTAATAGACATAAAATATGTGTGCCCAAAACACGTAATATAAATATAACTAGGTGCAAAGGTGACAAGTAGATAACAAAACAAATCACAATTCTGAAAAGCCTTGCAAACCTTTTTATTTAGAAGCAGACAAGCCATACACACTTTCCTTCCATACAGTACTAAGTTTTGAAGGCCAGGTAGCCAAAAAGTAGAAGAATTTCCCATGCACATCCTAATTTTGCTTAATTGAATCTTTCCTATTCCCCTTACCTCTATTGCCCAGGTAAAATGCCTTGAGAAGTAGAAAAAAGAGAACAGGGAGGAAGAAAGAGAAAAGACAGAGAACAGCCTAACTTTTATGTAAGGAACCCCCATCAGGTAAAAGTTAGCAAAGCAACAGCTACATTTTAAAAAAAAAATGTTATTTTGAAAAGGGCTAGTAGAAAAAAAATGAAACTATTTCCTCCTTTTTTTTGCACTACGAGGGGGGGAAAAAAATCCTTTTTCTTTTTCTTCTTTTGGTGCTGCTACGGATTCTTTTCTGTTCGAAAGAAGAGGGAGGACCTTAAAAATAGAGGGGGGAACATCTTAAGCGTCAAGCTCGCAGTCCCCTCTTTTCCTTTGTAAAGAACTCTTTGTTCTCTACTGAAAATGCTGGAGGAAGGAGAGAGAGAGGGGAAAAAAAATCGCCGGGCAGCGACTCCCTGAAACAAGTGCAAAACACTTAGAGGCTTTTGGGCTGGCTATGAGCCAAGAACCCTCCCGCTGTCTGGTTAGGAAAAGAGGAAAAAGAGAGGGGAGAGAGAGGCAGTGCGCGCGAGAGAGCGGGAAGCGCGGGGGGGGGGGGAGAGAGAGAGAAAGAGAAACATTGGCGCTTCCTTTAATAGACATAGGAAGCGGGATTTTTTTTTTTTTTTTGAAAACTGGCGGTCAAGCGTTAAGTAACTCCCCGCCTAAATCCACCTGCTCAGAATGAACTTGGGTAACCCCCTTGGGGGTGCCTGAAGAGAACCACCTACTCCAGACTCTTCTCCCCTCCGCCGCTGCTGCTGCCCTGCTCCCATTCTTCTTGCTCCCGTCACACCAATGCCCACGGCTCTTCTTCCCCCACCCCTCGCAGCAATAACAAACACACAAAAAAATGCACGCTCGCTCCATCTCCTCAAAAGAAGAAGAAAAGATAAAGAAAAGGCGCTTTCCTCTCGGTTGCGACGCAATGATAAGGGGTAGCGAACATCTCATACCTGGTGTGAATGCTAATCAGCCAGGAGTTCTTCTTTTTCCCCAAGACAGGGAACTGTATCCTTCCAAATTTATTAGAACCTCCTCCACTGCCTCTTTCAAAAACCTTCTTTGTCACCCTCTTCCCAAGTCCTGATAGACTTTTTTTTAAATAAAAAAAAATGGCTTCGGAGCTCCTTCTATTCTTGATATTGATTCTCTCTCTCTCTCTCTGTCTCCCCCCACCCCTCCTCCTTTCTCCTGTCTCTGTCTCTTCTGAGTGGTCTATTGATAAGTCCCCAGAGGCACTGGGTCAGCCTGCCCGTAGGAAACCAGACACAATGCACAAATCTCCGAGTGCCATTCTGCCATCAGCAAGCAGACCACGTTTAGGAGAGAAGAGGAAAAACACACACACACACACACAAAACAGTAGAGCAAAAGACTCTCTGTGTGAGTGTGTGTGTGTGTATGTTTGTGTGTGTGTGTGTGTGTAAGAGGGGGAGAGAGAGAGAGAGAGAGAGAGAGAGAGAGAGAGAGAGAAAGACTGATTGGAACAGGAGGGAGTGAGAGAGCGATACTGCCAGTCAGGTTAATCATCCCTACTTTAATTAGCTGTTCGGCTTAGACATAAAACAATTGAATTTGAATGATCTGTCAGTGGGCTCGGCTGAACCAAAAGGGAAACGAGAATATTACAAAAAAAGCTGTTGGTGGATTCTGATAAGCTAGACTGGAAATCCTCAAAGGGTAACTATTAAAACTTGCACAAAACAAAAAGTATAAATACAAATAAAATTATAGCATAAGCTAATTCCTTAACAGCTGTAGATGTCCATCATTCTCTCTGCCATCCCCTTTACCTATGTTAGATGCAGATTAAATGCAAACATATATAAATTCCAAAGATACTCAGATCTGTAAGTTGGCCAAAAGAGAGAGAGAGAGAGAGAGAGCTAATGCAGCCAATATTTTAAAAATAAAATCTACAAAAACTTTTTTGAATTTTTCTCTAAAAAAAAATCAACACTGTCAAATGTATACACCTAAATTATGGTGGGCTACAGTCACAATAAAAGAGCAAGGCCTCCTTTACCAGAAGGAATCAAGTGTATTTCTGGAGGCTAAAACAATAAAGACTGGAAACAGTGCCTGTTTCACTTCTTCCTGAAACATAGCAGCCCTGTTCAGTAAGACCAAATGCCCTCCTTGTATAGCATCTACTGGCCATCTAGTTCTTGCAGCTTGTGGTTGTTATGGCTGATATGTATACTGGGTACAAAATCAGAATGACAGTAGATTATCACTATTGCCGCCAACTGGAGTTTCCTTCTTGATACAAGTATGCGACTTCAGAAAAGTGACTTTGTTTCTCACAATGGAAAGAAAGATAAAATGCTTTTTCCTCATATATGATACCAATCTTGATACCCCATTCCACAGACACATAACATAACAAATGCTACTCGACCCTCTGCCTCCCCCAAAAAGTATTTATTGGTAGAAAAGAACCAGTTGCTTAGAATTTGATTTTTTCTCTTCAGAGAAAATAAAGACAATAAAATTAGACAATAAAAGGAATTTTGCGTTATCTTGTCCTACTTTTGGTTTTCATTTCCTTAACTGTTAGGAAATAGTGGCACTATATATTTTGGAATCATTGTTCATATGGTGAAAGGCCAATCCTCTTGTAGCCTCTTTGTTTACAAAAAATCACAAATACACCGACAGGGATTTAAAACAATTGCAATAAAACCAGTGGAGTTCATTTATAATTGCCCCATATCTTTGTGAGTTGCTTGCAATTTTTTTAAAATAAAGGGATAAGGATTATGTTTTCCACACCCTACATTTGGTGGTCCCAACCTGGATCAGTTCACCATTGTTTTTCACCCAATTGACAATTGCTCTGGGAACAAAGAGCTGAATAGCAGCACATTCTGGCCCATTCTACTGGCCAGGAGACAGAGAACTATCAATTGCTATTCAAGCAAGAAAACTTAACAAGGAAAAATCACCATAGTCCATCCAAATGAAAATGCACTTTATAATTTACCATTCTGGTCAATCCCTTACTGTGTACACCTTTTTAGTTACTAAGTTTATAGATATTATAAGCTAGCTTCTCAATATCTATTCACTTAAGCAAAGCAAACCATAAAATTAAAAAAGAGCAAAGTAATAAGTAGATAAGAGTTCATGAGTTCCATAGACTGAAAGGCAATGCTATGTAATATGAATGAGCAATTTGTTATAATGCAGAATATCTTTCAGAAAGTGGGAAATTCTTACTTAAAAAAAGAAAAAACAGGTGCAGAATAATTTATTCATTCAGACCTTGGATGCAATCTGAGGTACAAATGGATTACTCTTGTTGATAAGACATCATACTGAAGTGCTGTACAATAAGCAGGTGAGATATTTATGACACCTCTGAAACCCTGCCGTAAATTGTACCTGAAACAGGGAAACATGTAACATGCTATTGCAAAGCATGCTATTTGTATGTTCTATGATAGGTAGACAAGATTCAATTTAACATATTAATACCAACATAATAATGATAAACATAAATGATAGAAAAAATATTTTGTACATACAATTTATTATTAAGCTTCTGATTCCTATCATCTATTCAAATAAATTAGTCTCAAAAATGCAATACATTAATATTCTGAATAATGTTATGAAAATGATCTTAATTCTATAAATTTCAGATTCAGTAAATATCAGCCATAAATAAATGTATTGATTTATAAACAATAATTCAATGAAAATCAATTTACAAAATATCATTGTACATGATAATGCAAATTATTATGATCAGTTAAGAATCAATAAATATTTATCATATGGTCTCCTAGAAATAACCTGAATGCTATTCAGAGATTACAACAAAACCAGAACATGAAACCATGGTGCCCAAGGTAAAAACAGTCACAAAAAGAAAACACAACAAACAACACCTAATGCTCACCTAACCTCCTGGCCCAAGTTTCCAGAACTTTGTGAATGGCTAACAGGCTCAGGGCCATTCAAATTTCCCAGGATATGCTGTTTAATAATGCATAGGGAATAATTAATTACACTCTTTTAAGAATCCACAAACCAGCATTAAAGTTTAGTTAAAATGGTCAATCATCCTTATTTGCCCTACTAAAATGCTGAGACCCATGTAGCCTCAATGGGCAGAAAGATATACAGTACACTGCTTCCCCTACTCTCAGCTTATTATATGGACCCTATTTTACTCTTGTAATTTCTAAAATAGATGAAGACACAGAACATAAATTCCTTACAGAACTGAAACCATAGTGAGGCATGTATAGGAAAAGGTACTCTTCCATATGGTATCCAGATGTTTAGGACTTTAATCACTGAAATCAACATTCTGAGATACAGTTACTGAGCTGAGTTACTCAAAAAACATTTTGAACTGAACTGGGAAGTAAAAGCAATCAGCACAATTTAACTGGATTCGTATTAAACACTGAACCACAGTACTCTATTCTAAAGCTGCAGCTTTTATAACATCTCCAAAAGTTGTATAGAATATAATGGACTTATCCAAGCGGACATTACTAAAGAAGTAAAGGACGTGTCTATGTACAGCTAGTATAAAAAATCCTAAACTACTACAAAACTTAGGGACTCTATCACGCAGTAAAACTTTAATCTCCAGGGAGACAGTGCTGCACTGGTTTTGAATTGGTCCAACATAACCATTTACATTTCCTGTATTGATTAAGCTTAATCAAGGTTCTCAGTGTAAGAAATCAACTACTATTCTTGAATTTGAGGAAACAGAGAATTATTATTGTGTATTCTGCAATGTCAATATGTCCTAAAAGTTGCATAAAAATATGTAAACATACTTGAGAGGAGTCGATACTCCAACAAGTAACAAGAATGACAATTTCTCCATGTTGCTCTTGAGGCTGATCCAATTACTAGAAGCGGAGCCTCCAGCTCCAATTGTCTCTTAGTATCCCAAGGCATTCAAGATGATTTGATGACATTGAGGGTTCTTAGCGAACAAACAGGTCCTATTCTCCTGTCTAACTCTAGATACAAATCACTAACCAGGCCAACTAAAGCAATTTCAGCACAGACCTCTGACTGAAATAGGTCTACAAACTTATAACATGTTTTGAATCCATGGTTTAAGTACATATAAATTGAATAGATGAAAGTAGAAAACTGTTTTCTCAGGAGAAAATTTCACTGAATTTAATCAGCTATCCACTGCATCTCTAATTTTAGCTCTAACTGGTCATCTCATTTTAGGCACAGAAAAAAAGGAAGAAAGAAGATTTCATTCTATCAACAGAGGTGGTCTTTGCTCCTCAAAATTTCAATTATGGAGGCCAGGACTTCCATGTTCCTATAGAGTACATGTTTATCACACTTTGGAAATATATATTAATTACATGATGGCTGCTAAAATAGAATTTATAGCTCTTTCTATTTAAACAATAATATTTTGATTGTATCCAACAAAAATAGAAGCTTCAATTCTTATGGAATGCACCAATATTGTCTGTATATTTATTACAAAAAATTTGTTAACAAACTTTTGATAATTAGAATAACCAAAATTAAACACTTATTGTCTTACATGGCAATACCCAGAAGTAATTTCATTAATAAAGAACTGCTGTGAAAAGCTATTCTGCGAACCAAAAGTTTCAGTACTTTAAGTGAAAGCAGAAATTGCATTCTAGTGATTTAACTGAACTTTTTCTAACCATCAATATTTTAAGCAGCTAAATATGCTAGTTCATGAATCAATAAATACCAGCCTATGTAACAATTTGTGTTGTAGCACAGAATAATCTAAATTACGAACAATTCTTTTTATTAAGTTTTATTTTTATTTTTAATTTATATTTTTCATTGTGCTAGGTCACTTTGAATAGTGCCTAGACAGAAAAGACTGTAACTGCATTTAATAAATAAAAAAATATTTATTCACTTAAATTTAATCCATTTTTTAACTCATTGGGTACTATGGTCAATAACAGTATTTTTATTTTTAACAAGTAATTATATCAGAAAAAGCATATGCTGCTTAAGGTGTTGGGTTTGAATGTGACAAATATACATGTCTTATCAACTCCCTTTCTTCCATTTATGAATCTCATCATATATAAAGTCATCTGTTTATAGCTACCACCACATGTTGTAGTAATGATTTTTTTTAGATTAATTATGGTCAGTGTGAAGCATTCTTCTTTGTCTATTATAAATTATATAGGTATTTCTTCTAGCACTATCTTCTTCAAAATAGAACAATGAGAACATGTAGTTTCAGATGTGTATATACCATAGATTACTATAAAGCAGGGGTGTCAAACTGCCGGCCCGCAGGCCAGTTGCATCATACAGAGGCCGCTCCCACCCCAGTTCCAGCAATGCAAAAAAAGTTGTGATATGTCACGTGACAAGTTTAACATCCGTGCTATAAAGAAATTTCAACACTGACATTTTTATTTTAATGCTTATATAACTTGCCTTTCCCACAGCAGTCGCATAAAGAGTTGACAACTGAATTTGGGTCCACTAGCACCCGAAAAACTTTTTCTGGTTAGTTATACAACTTTGTCCCTATTGTTTATACGTTTTCACCTGGGTTGCTTTTCCCTTTCAGACATGCCTGTACGCACTATATGGCATGGACTACTTCTATCTTGTCCTTCCTGGGTGTCAAGATTTTCTGTTTTGGCATTGACAGCTGCCAGCCAGCAAAACACCTGCCAGAATGCAGTGAGATACAAACTCAGTACTTTTTACCAACATATTAAGACAACAATTATAAACATAGTCACAAGCTTTGCACAAGTCAAGGCCAGGAATCCAATAAAAAAGCAACAAATCCACTGTTCAGAGTCAGATACATTAGATGGATGGAGGTATAGGAATATAGAGTGTATATATACACATACATATAAATCATATACATCACACACACACACACACGTAAGTATATACATATACATACACATACATACATATCCATACATATCCATTCATCCATATATATATATATATATATATATATATATATATATACACACACACACACACAAAAGATGCAATGAGGTGGAATCCAGAGTTCGCAGGACAACATCTCAGAGCTAAGGCTTAAATGACCTTAACTAATAAAAGGAGCAGCACAGTGGCTCAGTGGATAAGACGCTAGGCTTGTAGGCTGGAAAGCCAGCAACCCAGGTTCGAGACCCAAGAGCCATGTGATGGGGTGAGTTCCTGTCCTTGCTCCAGCTCCTGCCAACCCAGCAGTTCGAAAGCATGCAAATGTGAATGGATAAATAGATATCACTTCAGTGGGAAGGTAACAGCGCTCCGTAACATCATGCTGGCCACATGATCACGGAAATGTCTTCAGATAGTGCTGGCTCAATGGCTTTGAAAGGGAGATGAGCACTGCTCCTACTATTTAGTCAGCAACAACTAGTGAAGTAAAATTTGTAGGCACTCCTTTAACTTCTAAAAACTAATAAAAAAATAAAATAAGACTATGGGAAAATAAAGTAAAATGTGTATTGAACCAAACCTTTAGACTCTACTTCTCCATAACTTCATCACATCTCTGCCATGCCCCCCAGCATACATTCCTTTGTTTCAGTCTTTCAAAAAAGTGTGCTTTCAATTACATGCACTGATGTATTTCCTAACATCAAAGAAGAGCATCTCTTCTATGACTAGATATAGATTTTTTAGTCTTGCTTTCTAAACTGATGTTTTAATATTATTTGGAACTTGTGAACTCTATAGATTGATCATAGGTTCAAAGTTGGACATTTTTTTACCTTGTGCTTTGGTCACGTGTTGCTATGCTAAATATATCTTAATCTTCCAGGAAAATTGTAACCTATAGCCTTTTAATTTGTGGGATAAACAGCAATGGCATTCAGTTGGAAAATACAACTTCTATATACAAACAAATTCAAACAACATAAATAATTATATTCATGGTGCTTGTTATTTCTACTCTGATTAGATGTAGTATCTATCGGGTAAAGAGTGAGATTTAGGTGTATATAATGGTGAAATTATAAATTTTAGTCCTTGGAAAACTAATTAAAGTGTGCAAGAGTTACTGATTCCCATTTTCTGATTATGCTATTTGTAGATACAGGAACAAACCCAACTGTTTGTTCTCTCTTTAATGCTCTAATTTCACATTCATCAACCATCGATTTATGTCCAAATGATATATTGTGAGGACTTACCAAATCAGGTATCATTTTTTTATTAATTAGTGTGCAATATATTAGAATTCTAAATTAAGAAACAAATAAATAAATTAGTCTAAACTATCATTACTATTTTCCATTATAACTTCAATAGTTGAACATTGATTCACTTTATTATACCAAAATTACAAATTAATAGATGATTGTCCAAATTTACATAACAAAGTAAATTGTAGTTAGGTTAAATGGCATCCAAATTCCTTATTTTGGCTATGCTGCCAAAGGCAAAGCCCAGATCTAAGCACTTGCACTGGCTCTCTTTTTTACACTAAACCATGGACTAGTAGTTTTGTACACTGTGTATGTATATTGTTGTAATATACATTAGAACAATTTCTGGAAAAATAAAGAGAAGAAAAGGTACTACACTGTCTTTGTTTAAGAATATCGTATTGTAATAAAAACAGGTGAGAGAATTGCATGAAAATATAGGAAAGATAAAAAAAGTAAACTTCAGATATAACATATAATCAGTTCTGGAATTAAATGTAATCTTCCTTTCAGATATTTATGTAGCTGATGAAAAGGATATCTTTGGCCACTACAAACCAAACATACGGTTTGGTAGCTACATTTATAATAATAACCCCAACCCCACTTTTCAATTCTGTAAAGAAATGGCTAGTTTTATATAGTACCTTAAAAAGTACATTACCACTGATATTCCCTTTCTGATTTGACTTTCAAGAGCCAAATGATTTAACAGGAGTAACACTTCATTTTTCAAACAAACTCTGCAAATTTCCAGAAAGCAAATATTTCTACAGCATGTAGCTCTAATGCTATGTCCATATATTTCATCTTAAAGTCTTTCCAACATTTAACCTAGATGTCTTAAGTTTATCCTGAAAAGCAGCATAATTTAACCAAAGACCTATGAGTTGTTGAAAGTGGAATTTCTAATCAGCCTGAAGGAGACTACTGTCAGTGTAATCAACATTTATTTTAGCTGATAAAATAAATGTCATTATTTTGTTTCAGATAAAGTTGCTATTCTGAATAAGCAAAACAGCTTTCTTTGGGACTTGCACTGTATTTCTGGAGCAAGACTAATGAAGCAGTATTATTCCCTTAAATTAAAATTAATCTAGTTACAAGTTCTTTTGACTCCATTTTCAAGTTAATATTTAAAAGAGTCAGTTAGCACAGAGCATTCCTTTTTCTTTTTACAGAAAAACAACATTTATATAACTTTTCTATGTTTTCCAAAGAGAAAGAAAATGTGTGATTGTAATCATTGGTCATAGTAAGGCATAATGTGGCATTGTGTTTGCAAATTACAGTTTTCTGTACAATTAGTCCTCAACTTACAACTGTAATTGAGCCTGGAGGTCGTAAGTCATGCTGGTCATTAAGTGGGTCATCACATGACCATTCCTGATTTTTTGCTGTGGTCATTAAAATGACACAATGATCATAAAGTGATCACATTAACATTTTCAATTTCAATTATTAACATTTTTAATTTCAATTATTAAAACTCACAAAGCAATAATTTGTTTCCTGAATTGTGCTATGAAGGAACAGCTCTATTTTTTCTGGTACTCCCTACCTGCTATTAATTAAAAATAATAATAAAACTGACAGACTTCCTAATGATGTGTTTTGTTATGTCTGGCTTGATCTGTGAAACTGTGTAAGTTAAAAACCATATGACTGTGAATCAAACAGCCTGAGGAATCAAAAGTGGAAGGAGGTATCACCTTACTGACAGCTTCAGCTGTAAGACTTGTGCATATTTGTTGCTTATATCTTAACAATACTTGAAATCATTTGGACTCTGTGTGGCAAGAATGTAAGAGCAAATCAAGAACAGGAAGTACTCTATGTGGGGAAAAAATGCATTAGTCCTTTTCTGCACTCAGAGTACTGAAAGTTCCCTGCTGCTCCTGACAATCCCTTATACCTGATCTGCATATGCTTCTAAGCCTGTCCTCCACAGTCTGAATGTACCAGCCAACAGAGGTGGAGCAGAAGAAGGCATTATGTAGAAACATGGAGCCAACTATTCTCCTCTGAAGTTGCTTCTAAGGAGGCAGTCTGCTTTGCTTGCCTACGAGACTGAATTCCCAAAGTCCAGTATAGGGCATAGCCTTATGGTTGTCATCAGTCCAGCCAACGCCTGCCTTCCACTGCCATCTCATTAACCAGGTCAGCCCTATCCTCTTGCTTGTTAAAGCTCTTTGCAGGGAACTGAATTATAAGAGAATAAAATTGAGCTGCCCTCACAAATCTTTTGCCATTGCTCAGAGCAATGTTACTAATGAGCCAAAGAGTAGCAAGCCACATATTTTCAACCTTTCATCCCATTTTTTTTCTTCCATGCTGTCTTTGTTTGATTCTCAGAGACTGCTTGAACAAGTCCTTGTGGTTATATTGGCAAACATTTTTAGACGTGGTATGCCATTGACTCGTCCTAGGGCCGAGAGACAGGGCCAAGGTCACTCAGCTGGCTTTGGGATTAGAACTCAGGGTTTCCCGGTTTCTTGTCTGGTGCCTTAACCAAACTATACTAGACTGGCTCCATCCCATTAGCAGCCTGCTATGCTAGAGAGAAAGAGAGAAGCAATGGACAGTGACCACTGTCTGAGACTGTGAATGGGATTGAGCTATACATGATATTATAGAGTTCCAGAAAAACATCTACTTCTACTTCATTGACTATGCTAAAGCCTTTGATTGTGTGGATCACAACAAATTGTGGCAAGTTCTTAAAAAGATGGGAGTACCAGACCATCTTATTTGTCTCTTGAGAAACCTATATGCGGGTCAAGAAGCAACAGTGAGAACTGGACACGGAACCACTGATTGGTTCAAAATTGGGAAAGAAGTCCGGCAAGGCTGTATTCTGTTGCCCTGCCTATTTAACACATATGCAGAGCACATCATGAGAAAAGCAGAGCTAGATGAATCAAAAGTTGGAATTAAGATTGCCGGGAGAAATATCAACAACCTAAGATATGCAGATAATACCACTCTAATGGCAGACAGTGAAGAGAAACTAAAGAGCCTCTTGATGCGGGTGAAGAAGGAGAGTGAAAAAGTTGGCTTGAAACTCAACATTAAGAAAACCAAGATCATGGCATTCGGCCCTCTCAATTCCTGGCAAATAGATGGGGAAGAAATGAAGGTAGTGACATATTTTATCTTCCTGGGTTCCAAGATCACTACAAATGGGGACTGCAGCCAAGAAATTAAAAGACACTTGCTCCTGGGGAGGAAAGCTATGGCAAATCTAGACAGCATACTAAAAAGTAAAGACATCCCCCTGCCAACAAAAGTATGTATAGTCAATGCCATGGTTTTCCCAGTTGCAATGTATGGCTGTGAAAGTTGGACCATAAGAAAGGCTGAGCGCAAAAAAATTGAGGCCTTTGAACTAAGGTACTGGAGAAGACTCCTGCGAGTCCCCTGGACTGCAAGGTGATTAAACCGGCCAGTCCTAGAGGAGATCAATCCTGACTGCTCTTTAGAAGGCCAGATCCTGAAGTTGAAACTCAAGTACTTTGGTCACCTAATGAGAAGGAAGGACTCACTGGAGAAGAGCCTAATGCTGGGAAAGATTGAGGGCAATAGAAGAAGGGGACAACAGAGAATGAAATGGCTGGATGGAGTCACTGAAGCTGTAGGCATGAGCTTAAATGGACTCAGAAGATGGTAGAGGACAGGAAAGCCTGGAGGAACATTGTCCATGGGGTCGCGATGGGTCGGACACAATTTCACAACTAACAACAATAACAAGCATTTGGGATTACAAAGCAAACTAGTTCTCAGAAGTGGGCCTAGATACTCAAAATTGCAAAACTCTATAACTCCTTAGAGCAGGGTTGTGCTTGTTTGTTTGTTTGTTTGTTTGTTTATTTAATATATTTGCCCATTTCACCAGAAGTAACTCTGGGAAGTGTACATCAAACATTGTGTGACTACCCTTTGCAGACACAGTGGAGTCCTAAGAAGTGTTTGAAGTTAGGAGTTACAAACAAATGACTTTTTATGTCTTTGAATATGAAACCTAGTAGTACTTAATGTTTTTAATTTTACACCACTTGAAAGACTTAAATTATTGATTTAAAAATATAATAAGTAGACTTTTGCAACCTTCATAAAGATCACAGGAACTTAGGTTTAAAAATGAAAAAAAAAGTTTCAATATCACTTTAAAAATGCAATATCATTCTTAAATTTCAAACATAAAGAGTTAATATGTAGTTTTGGAATAGTTTAGCTTTAAATTTCTGTTATAAGGACTGTGGTATATAATAAATAAAGTATGTTATGGAAAAACTTGCTACTTTATTGAAGTTTAAGTATTGTATGTTTTATATAGATTGTAAGAAGTATTAGGTGACAGACAGGCAGAGCTGCGTTGGCAAATTTGACTGGCAAAAGAGATATTCAGATCTGCAGGAAGAGGCCTTTTTTTAGGAGGTTCATTTATTAGGCCTGCAGGCCTTCTCTTTTTTCAATCCCAATTTAGCAGTTGTGTTGGGCATTTTTATTTTTTATGGATGCTTTTAAAAATCAACATGTACCTCTTTTTATTTGTAGATAAATATATAAGTATTTGTATTTATATGTTTACATATTTAATATGTAATGTTTGACATATGTATGAATATGCTTTACATTTGATGATGTTAGCTATGCTGAATATTTTGTGATTTAAAGGAATATAAATGCAACACAAACAGATATGATAAATGGAAAAAATAATTCACAATGAGAAGGAGGTTGTATCATGGAATGGAAACAGCCATTTAAATACTAATATCCTGAATCTTGACAAATGAGTCTGCTGAAAATCCCAGAGGGAGGGGGGGTTGGTGTCAGGTTTTTCAGGGTTTCAATTCAAAGAGTAGCAGTGTCAAAGTAATGGGGACAGGTGTTGATGAAGGTGTTGATGAATACATTAAAGGTACTCCTCATTTAGCAACTGCCTCGTTTAATGACTGTTCACAGTTATAATGGTGATTATGACAAATCCTTGTAATTTATAACCTTCACAGTTCTATAATGGAAAGCAAACTTGAAATTAGATCATAACTACAGTTGTGGTTTCACTTAGTGATTATTTCACTTAACGGCCAAGTTGCCAGTGCTAATTATGTTTGCTAAACAAAGATTAACTCTGGCTGATAAGAAATATGGAAGAATGCTCCCTACTGCATGCAATATATATATGCCTTCTCCTATCAGATTTGTAACAATAAAGTATGGAGATAGGTAGATAGTCTATGATATATATAAATTGCAACAAATTAAAATATTTTAATTTCAAACTCCATTTTGAGATTATAGCATATTCAACATGCTTGAAATATTCTACTTGTCATTTGAAATAGTGGTTTTTATGTAACACATCAAAAATTGATATAATGATGTAGGATAGATACTAAGATAGTGAACTATGAACCTGAAATTTCCTACTTCAAAAATTATCTTTCACAATAAAACTGGTTATAAATTTAACAATTAATTATTCACAAAGCTTCCTTTAGCAGCTATTCTTATACAAGTCTTCCTTGACTTCTGAGTAGTTTAAGTAATGAATGCTTTAAAAGATAAAACTGTCTGCATTTGCTTAATTCTATAGTTCCACATGTAAATATGTCAACTACACAATCTAGATCAAATTAAATTCAGTGACTGTGTCCTAAAGATTTGGACAGGTGCCATTGGGGTTCATAAAAGTCAAGAAAGGTTTCTGAAGTAGCTTTTATGAGAACCAATTTTGTGCAGTGATGAAGACACCAAGTTAAAAACCAGGAAAGCAATTTCTAGTCCTGCCTTCACAAAGGTTTTCAGCTCTAGGAAGCAAACTACTTCTGACTAGGAGTCAACAATGATTTGAGATAATAAAAACCACCACCACAACAACAATAATAAACAAAAACTTCCTAAACTTAGTTGAAGAAACTGAAAATGCTATGAAATAAGACAATTGCAACTAAACTAATTGAGATAATTTGTCAGAACTATAAACTGATACCTGGGAAGCTACATTTTCGAATGAAAGAAATTTGCCTACTTTAATGCTAATTTTGAAAGAAAAAAATGCATTCTGACTCCAGCTATTTTCCTGGTTTTTTCAACAAGTTTTGAGATCTTTAGCCATACAATTCTTCTAGAAAGACTTTCTGTTCTGGATAATTCAGAGAGCTGTATATAACAGTTTGTCTTGTTAAATGTTTGATTTCAGAAAACTGGGTTGGCAGACTATTGCTCATCTCAAAGTAAAAACTTACACTTAATAAAGATGAGCAAAAATTTCTTCCCTAATCCATACCCATCTGTTTATTACAATAAATCATTCAGAACAATGTGGTTGCCCAGAAGAAAAAACAAAGAATAGAGACATAAATTCCAATTTAAACTACTGTTGTAGTTATCTAATGACAACTAAGCTGGAAAGGTAGACAATAACAATATATGGGACAGCACAGAGAAAAAATAACAGCAGCAGCAACAACATAAAATACTTCACTATTTCAGCTTTACCAGTGTGAAAACAGGTATTCATCATTACTTAATTTGCAACATTTCAAAAGTGTTTCTTATGTTAACGATTTTTTTTTACTTTTTTCCATCTTAATATGACATTTTGGGGACGTTTTATAATGAAATTAATTCATTTGTTTTTAAATCATGCAACTATGTGGAACTGTTTCCAGCTGTTAAATTTTCCATAATCTAGTTTTCTTTTTTAAACATACTCAGCTAATTAAGAAGTTACTGTGTTTTAAAATGTCAGGTATGACATATATATATAGCTGTGAAAGAGAAGTAATAGCAGTGACTCTGGCATATTTGAAAGTTGTTTTTTTTTAAAAAAAACAAATAAATTAGCATTTTCAAAGAAGGAGTTGCCATTTCAATATCATAGCTCAAAGTTGGATCTTTTTAAAAAATAGCAACGCACATTTTATTAATGCACTGCAGAAGTATATGTAACTGATAATCAGTTGATATGAAAGAATTATTGAATATATTCACTACAAAATCTCTGATCTGTCTATATGTTTAAGAAGTAGAATCATTAGATGAAATGAGTGGGAACACTCAAGAGTAATTTAAAAAGGGGTATGAACATAAAAAAAATCATGTTTATGATGTTCCAGACTTTATGTTAGCCATAAAGCTATAGTCTATGCATACAATACCAGCATATGAAACATCTTGGATGCATAAAGACTCCTTCCTGAGATGCCAACAATGTACACCTATGTGTCATCAAGTCCTGCTTTGCCAAGTTTGCTTTATGTAACAGAGGTGTCCATAGGCTGAGAGACTTTCATCAAAGTGCGATGTCTTGACATACAAAAAGGGCAAAGCTTGCAGCATGAGGGTAATGCTGCTTTTATCATTTGCTTCCTTAAACTGTCCTGTGGAAGCCCCTGCATGAAATGCCTTTTGGAATTTACATTAAAAAAAAATATTTGTTTTACTGAATGAAAATTTATTATTCTAAATACCAGAATATGTTAATGGCCACTTTAAAGGACATATGTCTGAAACATCCATAGAAGTCACATTTAGAATACTAGTTTTGAAGAATCTTCTTTATTTTCTAGAGCACTCACAAGATATTCTACTAAAGCAATTTATGCTTCCCATTTTGTACTTCCAGCCCTCCAGATAATACATATGCTGAACAATTTGGGGAAATTGAGAGGAAGCAACTATCTAGTAGTATAAAACTGAATCTTTACAAGAGAATTTAAGATACTTACCATTGAATCTTAGGTGAGTAAGATGTGACTATGAAGTAACTAGCTCACATAGAACTAACAAGGTATTTGCTGGAGAATGAATGTGAATCCTTTTGTGTTATGAATTTCAAGTTTACCTAAATGTTCTCAGATGCACTTCTACTCCCAACATCCCTATTCCATGACCATTTTTTTTCCTAAACTGAAAATAATAGAATTTACAAATAAATGTTATATAACAACTAAAATAAACATTTTTGATTTAATACTACTATTTATTGTCCACTACACATATTACATGCTGAATAATTTTAAATAATGGACCTTAAGACCTTAGAAATTTTATGTTGTGGGAAATGAATTAAATAAACTTTTTATTTCATAAATATTCTTCCTCATGTTTTTATTTTATTATGTAGGGATTATGACACTGTACTGTTTCTAAAATAAGTGATAAGAGCTATTTTTTGTCTTAATGTGGAACATATATGGAATTGGTTAAATTAGTTTTCATCAACTTTATTTTTAATCAGCCTGCAAAATATTTTTTCCCCAAAAGCTCACAAAATAAATAAATCTTACAGAGCGTTATGTGCTCTGTTATTCCCAGCCTCAGTAACAAGACAAAAGAGGGAGACTTTGTTATTTGCTAGCTGTTAATAATCAAGAGAAGATCTGCCAGACAAGCTCTTGGAGAGCTCTGTCTGTCTGGGCCAGGTAGATGCTGCAATACACAAAGGCCTTCATCAGAGAAGAAAAAGCATTCACGGACAAAGATTCAGCTTCTTTAATTAAGATTTTCATTGCTGATACATGAATTAAGGTTTTACAACTGCATGTATTCAAATACTCATGTGCAGGTAGATATTTTTGATTCTGTCTTAAATACAGGCTTCTCTACAAGCACTCTCCAGCCAAAGCTGAGAATCTGCTTGCCTATTACTTGCTAACATGGAATGAGCTATTAAATGGTAATTTAAATTGTCTGTTAACAAAGATATTAGCCCCTTTACAGATAGGAGGAAAATAAGCCACTGATGAATATGATGATCTCATACATTTTCATTAATAAAAAATCTAGTATAGAAGGGTCAATAATACAAAAGCCACTTTTAACAACTTTTATGTGCAAAACAGCTATATGATTACCATGTTTGAAAGTAAGAAAACATTTAGAGAACTGCTATATTTGATTTTCCATAAAATGATTTTTTAAAAAATTGATTGTGATGTTGATCACATGGTTGAGTGCTCCACCAATTGTGGCTTACGTGTATCTTAAATGTGGCTTACATGTATCTTAAATGAATCACATATTTTTACATGTTCCTTACATGAATCACCTATTCTGTGATTTGTGACTATGTTCCACTGCTTGGTATGAAAATAATTACCCTCAATGAATCAATCTGTACCTGGTTCTTTTTTCCTTTCATTCCAAATGATTTTTGTTTTTCTTTCTTTTGTATTCTTTCCTTTCTGTTTTTAGGTTAGAGCTACAATTTTTACTTGGATGTTTTTTCTTTCATGGTGTACTATCTCATGTAATATTGCAACATTTAGTTGCAATTGTACTTTACTGATTTGTCAATTGAGAACAGTGGTAGTTCTGTAACTTGTGCTCCTGTCACTTCTCAACCAATTCCAACCTCCTTTATATTAACAGAACAACAGAGTTGGAAGGTACCTTGTTGGAAGGGACATCCTATAACATTTCAGACAAATGGTTGTCCAATCTCTTTTTTAAAACCTTCAGTGTTGGAGCACCCACAACTTCTGGAGGCAAGTTGTTCCATTGATTAATTGTTCTGTCAGGAAATTTCTTCTTAGTTCTAGGTTGGCTGTGGCAGCCCTTTAGATATTGGATGTTATATTTCTACTCATTACTGTTTTTAATGCATGTTTTTAAAAACTTTTTAAAAAATTATTCTTTTCCAGGATATTTTCCATGGGTAACTGAAATATGATTATTTACATATTTAATGATTCCTCTTTTATTTTTCTACAGATCCTTTCACTGTTTTCTCTCTATTGTCCCATATACAGAAAAAGTAGGATATATGAATTTTATTCCAGCAATCCTAATTTCTGACAAGCATTCTCTTTTTTTAATTAGGCTCAGCTTTATTCTACATCTATTGCAAACATTTCAATAATCATCTATAATAACTGATTTATTATTACTATCCCTGATGACTTTAATATCTATATCATTCTGTTTAACAGCAAACTCAGATTGTGATGCCAGCTTATTCTGGGAAGCTTTAAGTTTGTAAAAGTAGATAGAACATTTTTAAAATATAAAACAAAAGCCTTCCAAGAACCATTACTGAAACAATTGGGTAAAATTAATAACAGTATATAGAATAGGAAAATTTGGAAAAAGACAACATAAAAGGGATTGAACTAAAATATGCATCTTTGATCTAAATCCTGAACTAGACAATCCTGTTTGGAAATCACTATATACTGGACTTTACTAAAGAATCCACTTGCAATACTGATGCTGTTTATAAACACTTCTTTATTCATTTCTTTTAACCTTTCATTTTAATTTGTATATCTTCATATTGTTACTTTATTCTTTCTCCTTGCATTGTTCTTACTATATCCAAAATCTTTTGACTTTTAAACTTCCACTTCATTCCCTCATCCTAATTTTATGGATTTGTTTCAAGGCCAAATTGCTAATCTGAGGAAAGATGAGACTACGTTTAACAAGCAATGCTTTGCATAAGTCTAGTTTATATCTAAGGTTACCACTGCAGTGTATGAAGTGGGCAGAAACATACAACTTTTCATGATATTATAGCTGCACACAAAGAGGAATTATTGTGTATTTGATGTGGTAAACTAGTATTACATCAAAATCTGTTCCTTGTGTTTCAAGACAGTTTTGAGCTTATTCATAACCTGAATTTTATAATCTGATGTTTCTAGACAAAGTCACAAAAACCACTATTAGAAATGGTTGAACAACTGCCATGTGTGTAATTGTACATTTCTAACCTAAACCTGCACTGAATATTCTGTGTAACTAGAAAGAATAAATTGTGTATACTAGTTTACAAACCATTATTTTCAACAGACTCTTAAGAATGATCTTGAAAGTATCAACATTTTCTTACTCTGTCCTCTTGCATTAAAGTAAAATATTTGTTTCTGTTAGTAAATCAATAATCTTTTCTGATAGTTAAATACTGCAAATTTCTAAACTTTTGTGTTCTAAAAATAATATTGCCACTATGTTTTCTCACTATGAACTCTTTTGTCTTTGTC
This sequence comes from Protobothrops mucrosquamatus, assembly GCF_001527695.2. Taxonomy (NCBI): domain Eukaryota; kingdom Metazoa; phylum Chordata; class Lepidosauria; order Squamata; family Viperidae; genus Protobothrops; species Protobothrops mucrosquamatus. The sequence goes on from NW_015386827.1 coordinate 378,849, forward strand.
AATTCCCCTATTGAATTAAGGCATCCAAATGGGGCATATTATTTCAGGTAATGTCTAAACAACGCCAGGGGGAACAGTGCTATTATTATTTATGTCTCAGGCAAAATGCCTCCACTAATCCACTCCAAGAGAAAAAAAAACTAAGGCTATTGGGATATATCTCAATTAATTCACTCATAGCAATGGTTGGTTTGGCATATTTATCTCCTAGGTATTTGTATACAAGCCAAATCTAATCACAATGAATGTGCATATAAGCTTCTCTCACGTGAGCTGTTTCTTTAACACTTTGGCTTCAATTCTCCATATTGGTTGACTACAGGACAATATGAATTAATAATAATAAGAATAAAAAGGGGTTTCTTTGTCTTGCTATGTAATCCACAAGCAGTTTCTGGAACAGTTTCACTGAAATATAATAGAAGCCTATTGGATTACTCCTATGTGAATTGCAGGCTATGGACACATTTTAAAAAAGTCTTTCATAGCCATGCTTGTGCTTGTAAAATTATTTAGTACTATTTTGTTTAGTGTTGAAAAAGAAATTACTAAGGCTATGAAAAGAGATTCCACATTTGAGGATTTACCTATGCTTAATAAATATTCCAAATTATCATCACATTCTCTGTGCCAATAGTGCTGACACAAAAGGTGTTCAGGTTTTTCACAGTTGTTAGCCCTCATGAAATGTACTATCCACGCTTTCAGAATTTTTTTCATCTCTTTGTAAAGGAAACCAAGGGTTTTTTTTGCAAATGTCAATTATTTTGCAAAGACAGAATATATCCCCACTACTGAATTTGCAAGAAGACCAATGTTATCTTGCCCTAATCAGTCTCACAGTCATAGGAACTGACTCTGTTCTTTACAAGATACTTGAAAGCCTGGCTTTTTCCTAACCTCTGGATTAGGATAAACTGTGCATACTGTTTAAGATGTTTACATTACAGGGGGCAGGAGGTTGGACTAGAAGACCTCCAAGGTCCCTTCCAACTCTATTATTATTATTGTTGTTGTTATTATTATTACATATATGATTTTCCTACCCTATGTATGACAACTCTTTATTATAAATTTTAATTTATAGGACACTCAGAGTTGTTGGCAAGCCCTAGAATTTTAAAAGATAAATAAAAAAACAGAGGTAAGATCAAAACTGTATTGTCTAATATGATGGCATGTTAACCATACTGCCTTTCTTATGAAGTGATACAATGCAGTTGAGTCAATATTCATCTCTGTAACATTCTCATTTAAATGTGACCACAATAGGTTCCTATTATGGACCTATCTGGTTACTAAGATCAACAGATAAAGCCTTCTGTACATGCAAGCATTTGAAAAAAAAAATCTACTAGGCATATAGGAAAGGATCTTGTGTTGTGTTGTTGTGTTATTCCTAAACTCTGTCCCTGACATATATAGAAGTGAATACCTATAGGTTAAATTGAATCACCAGGAAATGTCAACCATTTCAGAATGAAGTGGCCTGGCTGCTGACAGGTACACATCAAAAACAGCACATTACACCTGTGCCATGGGCTTTGCGCTTGTTTCCCAATGGTTGTGGAGTGCAATTCAATCTGTTTTTCACCATTAATTCCTACATGGATTGGCTCTGAAATAGCACCAGGATTATCCTCTCCAATCAGTCTTGATCTGCCTATGTTTCAGGAGAACCACTTAGTCTTCTCTTAATTTTTTTAAATAAAGGGGATAGAGGGCGGTGCAGTGTTGCTTCTTAGTTGTTACACCTAACTGATGAGATACAATCATCTTCTATTTTATTAAAAGGATGATTTATGAATAGAACAGAACAGAACAGAACAGAACAGAATAGAATAGCTTTATTGGCCAAGTGTGATAGAACACACAAGGAATTTGTCTCCGGTGCATAAGCTCTCAGTGTACATACAAGCAACAAGTGATAAATCATGATCATAATCATCATAAAATACATTCATTATAAATCATAAGATACACTTAGTGATAGTCACAGGATATCAAATAAACAATCAACATAAATCATACTAGGATACTAAATAAAACAATTAATATAAATCATAAGATACAAGCAACAAAGTTAAAGCCATATGAAGATAAGGAGATAGGTAATAGGAAAGATGAGAAGAATAGTAAAACAGCCTTACTAGTTGCTCAAAACTGAGTTTCCTAGGAAATATTTGAGTTGTGATTATTGCCATATATTATTGTTTTCATTTTGTCTTACTGTGGTTGTTTTTATTTAATTTATTATATGCATATTCTGTGGACAAATGTAATAAATAAATAAAGGTTCTATATATGATGTCCTTTTAAACTTGCTATTTTATTTCCAGAATTTTTATTGTTGTTTAAATGTTTTTAAAAATAATTTTGTTGTTTATGATTTTCATGTTCCATTTTTCATTTATTGGCAGTACCTTTGTAGAAGGATCCTATATATCATGCAGTGCATCAGGAACTCCCGTTCACCTCCAAAATTTATTGCACAAAAGCAGGGGAATCTAATGGTCTGTCCTTCTTATCCCAGATGCACAACAGACAGATTTCCCAGCAAGGAATCAACACTTTTGATTCCTGAGTAGAACATGCCGGATAACATGCACACTTGAGGAATGACTCACAACCCCTTCTCTTTGGCTAGCAGAAACAAAAGTTAAATCCTTCTTTGAATTCAAGTCTCAAAGGGGAGCAGAAAAAAGCATGACTTGTCTGGGCAAGCCCAAAAGCAGTTTTCCCCAGTTCCACCTTTTTTTGTTTAAAAAGCCTTGTTATAAGATGTGAAGAAGAGAGTATGGAAAGTAGAATGGTCCCTTTTTATTAAATTTGTTGTTAATTGTAAGGTTTTAACTTTTAATACTCAATATTTTAATGATTTTACTGTTCTAATTGTTTTATATTATTTTATGAAGTTGTCAGTGACCCAGAGTTGTTTGATAGTGACACGAGTGGCATATAAATTTAATAAATAAAATTTGTTTAATAAATAAATAAAAATAAAGAGTGGACAAAGGAAATGATCTTGAGGAACCAAGAAAGAGCTGCTGCCAAGACAATTGTCAAAAGAAACCTGAGTCTGGGGCAGAACTGTGACCTGAGAAAAAATCTCTAGTGTTCACAAAAATAAAGGAAGTGAGGGGTGTATGCACATTCAGACTTTCAAGATCTGTTACTATATTACTAACAAAAGCAATACTGGCCAACATACCTTTGGTTTCCTAGTCTGATCTATCTTGAAGGGTTGACAGAATAAATTAAGAGATTGCTGGAAGATGTGGCTAGAAAAAAAGCAGAAAATGTAGGGAGCATGAACTGGGATACAAGAAACTTCTAGGTCCTCAGGATATGGCCCAAGCTCCGTCAGGAACCTCTCCGGGTCCATCAGGCGCCTGGGGCGGAACCATCTAGGCGGTTCCTCCTCCCTGCGGCGGGGGGAGCGGTCCGGAAGTCCATCCTGAGGAGTGAATGATCTGACCATGACAGGGGTTCAACAACTACCTCCCCCATTTCCAGATCATTCTGCCACTGGNGCTTTGTTCACCACTGACCTGGCATTGCATAACATCAGCCGGTGATCCCGGGCCTGGGGATCTAAGTTCCCTGGAGACCGAGTAGAGCCCTGAGGACCGGAGCGCCCACACGCTTGTAGACAGCGTGTGCGTGCTCCCCAAACCCGATATGGTCCTCTGCTCCCGCCATATCTGCCCCTCCCACTGACCGTACTAATCACTGACCGTACTAATATGAAGTTGCATAGGAAATGGGCAAAACTATTTCAGTTCCAAAGTGATTATTTCTTTTGCAAAGATAGAATTAAAAGAGCATTAAAACAATCCTAATTTATTTCTAAGACATGTTTACCTAGTTCCTCAGAAATATCTATGGGCAGACATTTTATGTAATTCCCTATGTTCATGTCTCAGAACAGATTTTAAAAATGCACATTTTAAGACTATGAACACTTTCTATTGCTTTATAGCTGACAGAATAATAGGTTTTGTCAAGGGACATTATGATCCACTACTACTGGATAAATACATAAAACATGATGGCAAAGGTCTGGTGGGACTTGAATCAATTTTCTTCTGCCATCAAATAAATGTCACATTAGATGTAAAGCATGCTGCATTCTATGTGATCCTCTGCTTCCATTCATACTCATTTTGGAAATTCTGTTTCAGATGAAAAGTTTGCATCCCATCTGCAACAGGTATTGATAAACAAACTAGGACAATATAATGAACACAAGAAGGTGATAATTAGACAAAGAGAAACAAAGATACATCAGGAAAATCTTAGCATGAACTGACTTTTAATGGAATTAAATTAAGCACTTCCACATATAATCAGAGAATCTAGAAGCTATGTATATCTGTGTAACCGACATCTAAGAATTTATCATTATAGTTGAGAAGGTCACCTGCTTTTTCTAAATATAGGAGGAAAGTCAGAAATGTAACACTTTAGCCTTGTGTGTTTTTAATTCATTTTATTTTGTAATGGTATATATGCAAATCTTGTTAGCTCATTTAATCAATAATCATGTTTTCAAAAATGGGCTTTTGAAAGATACAAGTGAAATACTGAAAATTTGCACTGAAAACATTAATTGTTACCATGAAGCCAATTCTAACATGAAGCATATATTTCTGAAAAGAGATATGGTTGTTTTTTTTAGCATTAAAACCTATGAAAAGGAAACTAGATGAAATCTGAGTCTTTAAAAAGGGAGAAATAAAAAAGTAGATCTTCAGTTATATTTGGAAAATTTCCATAAAGTTAATCTACACCTGAAGTCTTATTATTAAGGTAATAAATTTGTTTTTGGATTTTACCATCACTGATTGCAGATAGGAACTCACATATTGATATTTTTCCTTTTTTTAAAAAAAAATCATCAATAAGGAAAGGTACATGTCCAGTTCTAGCCTGATACAGTCTTTTCTTTTCTTCTTCATTTATATGATTAAGCTAAGAGCTTTCTTCTGAGACTGAAGAGTATTTATCTTTGGATTTCTTATGTTCTACTTTCTTTGTAGCATCCTACATGGTTTCTTAAAAGAAAAATCTAAATCACTTTTTTAAAAAATAGATACACACATAATATCCCTTTGATTTTACCATCGATGCAGACTGGAATATATAACCCCAAGACAGATCAGACCCCAAGAGAGAGGGAGAGAGGGAGGGAGAGAGGGAGAGGGAGAGGGAGAGGGAGAGGGAGAGAGAGAGAGAGAGAGAGAGAGAGAGAGAGAGAGAGAGAGAGAGAGAGAGAGAGAGAGAGAGAGAGAGAGAGAGAGAGAAGTATCGTGATCACAATTTTCTTATTTGGCTGTACTTGGTTTGTAAAAATTATTGTAAAAGTTATAAAATTATTCAGTTCCTAAATATTTCATTCTGCTCACTTTTATATAAAACAATGGTAAAATTAGGCCCTTGCTTCCTTTACAATAGCTGGTTTGCTGCTTGTGGAGTTTTCTTCCTTGGTAGTTAATGGGATAAATATAGTGTTATATAATAATAATGCACAACTTAGTAACTGTAATTTTCCAGCAGTTAAAAAGGCAGTTTTCTTAGCATTCTGGATTCCTGAATTCTGGAGCATAATAAGAGGCAATATTGTAGATTAGAGATATTTATGTCATCAAAAAAGTAAGTATTCCTAATATTTTAGAATGTTCTACAGAAAAGTACAGAAAATGAAATGATAAATAACATAAAAACAATGACTTATGAAAAGAACTGAGTACATTTACTCAGAAAAAAATTAAATTTAAACATAAGATGGATGAAAAAATGCCATGCAGAGGCTGAAATAGTATCATTCTTGTTCAAAGGGCCAGAATTAGAACCAATGAATGGAAATTAGATGAAAGCATATTTTAATTTAACAGTAAGCAAAAACTACCAACAGAACAAATTGCTTGGAGTATTTGCCTTGGGAAGTGATAAGTTTCTTCCGTCTGACTAAGGATAAGATGTATAATAATTTGTAATGCTGTAATTTGTACATAGAACAAGTGACAGGAATACATGACCTTCAAGTTATTTTGTGCCTTGATCATTCTATAATGTCCAGATACCATTAAAAATAGGCTGGACCCAATCCAATTATTGTAATTCAGGACAAAATTTTATTCAAGCTAACAGAACATGGATTTCTCAATTCATTCATACATTTGTTTCCAAATGGACCCGGGAAGGAATTTTCCAACTGATTAATTTCTTGAAATGTTGGCTAATCTGTAAAATGATACAGTACATGATCTTGGGCAATTGGTATGGTTAGTTCAAGTATCTTCTCTTAACTTTGTGAAAAGAAATTAAATGCTTAGCTGAATAGCTAGAGCAAAGGCATTATTGACTTAATCTAGACAACTTATCAATGTATATAATGCCTTTTCATAAAATCTGTAGCGATCCAGATCAGGACCCTAAATTATAGATATAATTTGCATAAAACAGTTTTGTGAGCTCAGCTACACGGCAATCAGGCACTAGGAATTCTCTGACATACTAAATGTAACAAGCACTAAAAAGATAAGTGAAAGTGTTAACTGTAGGAATTAAGACCTGGCTGAGAAGAATTAACAAAAGTGCTGGAAACATTATTTAGAGGTCTTAAAAGTAAAATCACACTGATCCTCAAAAAGCAATTTCACAAATCTGTATTAAACTCCTGATTCCAGGTTTTGTATGAAGATAGGAAAATCCATATTGATGTTAGCATAGAAGGACCTAAACATGATTTAGCAAATAAAATAAAAAATAAAATAAAAAGAGAAACAAATATTTGTGTAATTTCACAGGGAATATGGAAGTTTTTTATGATAGAAATGTATGGAAGAAAATAAGGTATCTCTACTGCAAGGTTTATTGATGTTCTAAAAAATCTAAAATAAATCTGTTACAGAGCAAAAACTCTAATACTTATACAACTTTTTAGAAACTAATGTTATGTAAGAGAGCTAAAGATAAGGGATGAATGAAAAGTAATGCTTCTATCCCTACAATTTTAGTTTAACTATGGATATTTCTAGATGAAATAGGAAATAAACTTTCAGATGAACTCTTTGGTTACCTGCATTTTTCTATTCACACAAATCCACAGAAACATCCAAAAATGTATTGCTTTAATTGAGGAAAAGATGGAAGCCACCTGGCACCAGATTAAATGAAGTAAGACTATGAGATCAAACTTTGCAAATACCTCTTGGTGGTTCTTTCATGTTGCATCTTGTGCTTTATAAATCTGATTAATCATTGTTTCAAAGATTCAGGGTATTACTGTGCTTGGAGTTGAGAGTACTGCCAGGGACAAGGAAATCATATGAATAACATAACCTGCATCCCAAACAGCTAAACATGAGTTTTGCCACTGAAGCCTGGGTTCTGATTCTCCACCCTGCCTCCACTCTCCCACCAATGAAGCTTTGTGGTAATATTCCATGGATTGGCACTTTGTTTCTGGATCATAATGATTAGCCAACCTCTTGCCACTATCACAATGCTATGAAGAAAATCCTGCCCTTTATTCTCCTAGTATGACAACAGCTGCTGGCAAATGTCAACTCTTGAAGCTTTCATCTCTGCCATTCTCATGTGAAAAATCCATCTTGCTCAAACTTTCATATACTGAAGTACATCAATATTGTGACCAATGCATTCTTTTGAAATGTTAAGGTTGACAACAATTTTCCTGTGAATGATACCCCAATTATTCTTAATCAGTTCACCAACTTTTCTCACACAAAACTCATCAGTTGTTACCACAGGTTTCCCCCTTTGTTCCTGATCTAACACGTTCCTGATCTCCGCCATTTTTATATGTTTGAGTCAAAAACTGCACAGTACTCACATCAACAGAGTCATCACCATAAATAACCTAGACTTGGCAGTAAATTTTAATTGGATCAAGGATTATTAATTCAAGCTTGTGTAAAGCCCAATGATAAATACTCAGGCTTTCATTTCATGAGCAATAGCAACACAACCTTCGTTCACAGCAGTTTTTCACAAATTCAAGTGAAAAAACAGTTTCTAAAGAACACGTCAGACCTTCAGTACCATCATCTGTGAGTGATTTATAACTTTGGATGCATTACTTTTCATTCAACTATTGTACATTAATCTGATCTACAATAGATATTATGCCAGAAATTTTTTAAAAAGTTTTGAAAACATTTGTATATATTAAAATCTGGAGAAATTACAGATATAAGAAAAGAGATCCATGGAAACACAGAATATTGACTGTTCTATAAAGTAAAGGATCATGGAAATTATATTTCAATTTGCAAAATGAATAGAGCTTTTGTTGGACTGACAACCAAGAGGTATTATACTGCAGCTAAAATGTTTTTATATTACAATAGGAGCATACAAATACTGTAGGTATATTACAGAAGCAGAAAATATCACTCCATGAAATTAAATTTCAGCTTTGAATCATCGTAGTCAAGAAAATGACACAGTATAGAAAGGAGCATGTAAATATCCGTCTCTTGTCCTCACCCAGCCCCCAAGTATGCCTAAAAAATAAGGAATCTTCCACTGGAGGATCAGTTGTAACCTATTTGATATGATCCTACAGATTATAATTGAAATAACATACAGTATAGAAATGTATAGAACTGAAATGGCTCTTTGCTGTACTGAATATGATGTATTCTTGTTTTAATCAACAATTATCTTCTTTAAAAAAAAGTGATTTTTTTTTTCTAATGGTCATTAACTGGTAAAACAAAACAAACCAGAAATTCAAGTTTTGGCTGTTAAAAACAATCTCAAAAGAGGTTTTATTCTTCTGGATAAATATTAAACACATATTTCTTATAGACATATTTCATTCAGAATATACTTTAAAATGCTTGTAATATTATTACAGAGATCATTGCAGAACACAAATGCTAAATATATACCAGGCAGAAAATAATTCAAATTTGGAAACAGAAAAGGGGGACCTTACTTCTGTTCATTTGGTGAAATGACTACTGCCTACTTTTGTTAACAGACATATGACTGTTAACAAATGACTCAACAACTTTAACTATGATATATTAGACTAAATGTGCTATGATATATTATATTAATTGTTTTCTTTAAACAATACTGACATTAATTAGTCATGTAGTTTTGGTGAGATAACAGCAACAAACATGAAAGGAAGGCAATAAAGCAGAATTTTCTGCATTTCTTTCAGTCAGGATTCAGGCCTGGGTATAGGATAGAAACAGCATTGGTTGCTGTTTTGGATGAACTCTGGTGAGAATGTATCTGTTCTTGCCCTACTTGGCCTCTCTGTGGTTTTTGATCATTCTGGATCAGGTGGGCAGTATGGTGTTATGCTGGTTTATCTTCTTCCTCAAAGGCTGATTTCAGTCAGTGATGGTTGGGCAGGAGAACTGCCACCCTCAGCCTGTGCTATATGAGGTGGCCCAGGTTTCAGTACTCTCTCAGTTTCTATTTAACAATTACATGAGGCCACTGGATGAGGTCATCCATTGACATGCATGAGGTATTATCACTATGCTAATGATACTTAATTGTACATATCTGCTTCAGCCAATTAAGTAATGCTATGAATGTCTTTATTTGATGTCTGGAACTCTGAAGATCTGGATAAGGAACAATAAACTGAACCCTGACAAAACCTGAATGGCTTTGAGTTTTGGGGGCCTTCTGATTCTAGGATTATGCCACTTTTGGTACTGGATGGGTAGCGTTGCCCCAGAGAGACCCTGTGCACAATCTGGAGTTCCTTCTGAACTCATGACTCCTGCTCAGGTGGCAATTATTCTGGAGGGGCCTATGCACACTTTCGTGTTGTGAACCAATTATACCCATTCCTAGATTGGAGGGTTCTGCTCATGTCCTAATCACCTCCTGTTAGGATTTCTGTAAGTCTACACGGAACGTCCCTTGAAGAACATCTGGAAGCTTCAGCTGGTGCAAAATGAAGTGGCATAGGCAGTTATGTGTGCTTCTAGATTGGTACACACCACATCTCTATTTTGTATGTTCCATTAGTTGCCAGTTTGCTTCCAGTCCAATTCAAGATGCTGTTTCTGATCTTTAAAACCTCTAGTGGCATAAGGCTGGGTTATCTGAGGGAACCACCTGTCCTTGATTATATCTGCCTGTCCCATCAAGCCTGGTAGAGAAGGCAGGTCCTATCTGCCAGGGAATTACATCTGTTGGCTATCAGGAGGTGAACCTTGTTTGCCACAATGCCCATTTTGTGGAATCTTCTTCCCCCAGAAGTGAGATTAGCTCTGTCTCTCTGCAAATCCCTCAAGACCTGGGTATATTATCAGACCTGGAGGTCCCAGGGACCTGGGAGATTTATTTATTTAATTTATATGCCACTCTACCTACTGTCAAGCAGCTCTGCGAAGCTTACAACATCATAAAAATGGAAAACACCAAAATATTAAATATTAAAATCAACAGATTAGGTAAATTAGAAACTTGGGAGTGGGATCTTCTTCCTAGTCCACTAGCTATGTCCACTGTGTAAAACCCCCATTGGGACCCCAGGTCAATTGGCAGAGTTGGGTTTAGAGGATCTTTCAAAAGGCCAAGAGGGAGTTGGGGGCTTATGTCAGCTTGAAGGGCCCAATGTTCTAGAGGGTGGGAGCTATGGCAGAAAAGACCCTTTTCCTGGGATCTGTAGCATTCTCCTTCTGCCATTTTGTGATGGCTCCCTTATTGTGGTTATTATTGTCTTCTCCTGTTTTATGTGCCTTTGTAATGCTTATTTTTTAACTGTGACTGTTTTTGTGTATTTTTTAATTAAGTGCTGAATGCTGCCCAGAGTAACTTTCATGTGAGATGGGTGCCTATACAAATATTATAAATAAATAAATATTCTGTAATGTGTGTATCTGCAGATGTGTTTGGCTTTATTTTTTGATGATGGAAAATTCAATAGTCAGGGATCATTTGGGAAGATTGTACTAGATCAACTATCTATATAGTTTGGCTAAATCATTATATCATTAAAAACTGAGGTATATACAGTAACGTAGCAAGTATATCAGTGATACAGTTAATGGTTTGAATTCAGGTTTAACCAGTTAGAGGATACTCACTGAAATCACTCATAATTACAGTGATATCAGTGGATCTAAACTAGGTTCAGTTATTGTATCTTCATTCATTCAAGATGAATTAACCAACAGTTGAAGATAAAATTATGTAACTGTAAGTAAAATATTTAAGTGTAAAAAAGTATAATCATTTATATAAAAACTAAGTAATATACAAAGATGCAAGGCCATAAAAGCTACCCAAATTTATCCACAACAGCATGGATTTCATTTTATCAGAACAATATAGGATTTCATCTATTAAATATTAGGATATACCTTAAAAAAATTCTTACAGCACTGTTTCTACCAGAGAGACACTTAACCTAATTACATTACATTAACATGGTAGATAACCTCAGGACATACAGCTATTGTATCAAAATTAAAATCTATGAAAAGTGAACATTTTTCCATTATTTCATGCCTTAAGAAGAATAATCTGACTCATATGATATGAGTCTCTTTGCTTTTATGTCATTCATTTTCAAAGTTAAATGAATGTAAAATACTTTGTGAAACTAAAAAAGAGAATGAGAAATGTTCATTTAAACTTCACAATTTTTTTCAAATTGTCTTCCAGGATTAGAATTTAATCTAAATGTATGTTCTACAATAAAAATGACAGCTCTTAATACTTGCCATGTCCCTCCCTCATAAAATATCTTCTATTTCTTGATCTCTGTAAGCAAATTTATCAAGCATCAGTAATTGTATCTTATTTTACAGCATCTGTTTAATATAATTTTTTATATTAATAAGACAAAATATGAAAGGTACTTGAATTGGTCCATGCTATTGACAAAACAGTAATTAAATAACTGACAATTTACTATCCTTTAATGGAATGCTAAAGCTGTCATTCCAAATAAACTCTCAGTAGTAGGAACAGTCCATGATTATTATTAACATTCCCGAAGATGATAAAAATATAGTGTATTTGATGGGCACTACACTTTTCAGACTTGTCAAATTATTTCAAAACACTTCATTTTTCTGTAACTTCCTTCACTACCTACATGATAGAATAAATGACAGCCATCTTTGAAAAATAGTTTAAGGAGTATGCTAAAATGATTTTTTTATTTGTAGAAAGCAAATATTAATGAAATTAACAAAAGCTAAAATTCAAATTTGATTTTGTCTATTTATTAACTAGTAACTGTGAGCTCTAAAAAGTTTCACAACTAGACTGGTGCTGGCAATAAGGGAATATTACAAATACATTGCATATAGTTATGCTCTTTTGATGTCAAAATATTTCATTTGGACTATGTTCTAGAAATGACTACTATACTAAGTATGTAAAAAAAGAATGCAAAAAAGCTATTTTTATTTTACTGTGCTGAAAAAAGTTTTAAAAAAGGAAAACTCTTTTCTTTCCCACCCTACACTTCTATTTTCCCCCTTTCCCTTTATCATTTCCTTATTATATTTATTTTCATTTGTATTTTATATTATAAAGTTTAATAAAAACAATAATAAAAGATCATTTGGAGTATAATTTTTACGAGTTATATTCAGTAATCAAGGATGGAGGATGCTGTATTGGAGGAATTCAAAGGCATTCTACTATGTTCTTAGTAACACGAAAGACTATGGACAACATACAGCTATTTACTGGGGAGGCAAGGAATAATGGAAATTCAAAAAAGAAAAACCACAAGTTAAGAAAAAAAAGATGAAATATAACTGGAGGACTGAATCAGAAATTTTTTTTAAAAGAAGAAAGGACATTTTCAGTGGCAGACATTTCCCTTTAAAACAATCCATCCTCTGAAGTCAGGATAGCCCACAACTGTTTACTTTTTAGGAAGCAGACCAAAACTATCCTCTTCCACAGGGCATCTTAGGATAGTTTAACAGAGACTTTTAAAATATTTGGATGTTGTAAGTTGTAAGCCACCTTACGTTGTTTGAGTGGGTACTATAAAATATTCCAGAAAATCAGAGATGACAATAAAGAGATTCCCTTTTTTCTATTTTAAATATGCTCAGATCCCAATAACAAATATGTTATGCATTAACATTAAGTTTGGCCCACAATCTCACATTCAATTTGGATCTCTATAGCATAAATAGGCAGCATAAAGAGCACAGAATAAGCACATTGTGGCTGCATAAATTAATGATTAATCATACTTTCAAACAGTGAGAAAATAAGACAAAGAGGTACTAGAAGTCCATCTATGTCAATTTAAAACAGAACATTCAAAACTAATTGTGGTGGAAACCAAACTGAGGATTTCTGGCCAACTTGAGACAAATATAAGTGTATGTTATATAAATTGTATAGCTGAAACATGATGGAATTGCTTCCAAATCATATAAAAATCAAAATTAGGAAGAACCTTTCAAGGTAGCTTAGTGATCTTGTATAAACAAAATGGCACAGATAATGCCTTTCTATGCCCATCGGTAGCCTTGTTCTGTGGAAATTATCCACTTACTGCTGCTCAAAGGAAACTGAAAAAAGAGATACCAGTTTTGAAATATGAAACCAAATGAAAGCTAACATTAAATGATTTAGGAACAACACACACCAACTTGGAGAGATTTTTTACAATTCCAATCTTATAAAAAGAAGATAGACTTGTGATATAACAACTATAGAATCTGATTTGAACAGTGTTTCTCAACCTTAGCAAATTTAAGATGTGTGGACTTCAACTCAGAATATACTTCAGGAAATTGAACTATGGGAATTGAAGTCCATACATATTAAAATTGTCAAGGTAAAAAAAATATTGGATTTGAATATTTAGAGCCACATTCAGCTATGAAGGAAAACATCTGAAAAACAGACAACCTATTAATCCTAAAAACACTCCCAACATCCATTATTTCTCTTTCAAAATCTCCAAATATATCTAATACTATATAAATCTTATTTTAATTGATATACAATTAAAATAAATTACATTTAGCTTCAGCAAATATACCTGTTTATAACCTAATTAACAAGATGGAACTATTTTAACTTCTTATTTAGTGGTATATTCTTATTAATCTGCCGCAGATTGCCTCCCATCGACCGGTACGCTCCCACAGAGCGGGCCTCCTCAGGGTGCCGTCGGCCAAACAGTGTCGGCTGGCGACCCCCAGGGGGAGGGCCTTGTCTGTGGGAGCCCCCACCCTGTGGAACGAACTCCCCCCAGAGATCCGGATTATTCCGGATCTCCCCTCCTTCCGCCGTGCCCTCAAGACATGGCTTTTCCATCAAGCGGGATTGGCCTAGGGGGGGATTTTATAGGGATTTTANAAATTTTCCCCTGCTAAAAACCAATTAAAATCCAAATATTGGTAGCTGTGGCTCTTTAAAATTGTTTAAAAATTGTCCCTATTTAAAACTCACCTTAGGTCAGGCCCGCTTGTTGAAAAAGCCATGTCTTGAGGGCGCGGCGGAAGGTTAAGAGATCCGGAATCGTCCGGATCTCGGGGGGTAGTTCGTTCCAGAGGGTTTATTGTATAGTACTGTTTTTATTTACCTGTAAGCCGCCCTGAGTCCCTCGGGAGAAGGGCGGGGTATAAATGGGAGTAATAAATAAATAAATGTAATAGTATGATAATGAACCAGAATGTATTTATTTGTACACAACATTGAACCCAGAGAGCAAGTTCAAAAGTAATAAAACTCTGATTGTAAGAAAGACTGGCTGCTATAGCTTTAAGAAAAACAAAGGAATGTAAAGTCCATCTTTAAATGGATGAAGGCACTGAACTGAAACATTCCTTGGATATCTCCACCCACAAAAAAGTCTAATTATGGTTTTCACAGAAATCAATGAAAGACAGATGCAATAAAAGCAGTTCTGTATCTTCAAACTGAACTCCAATTAACATCCATCAGGAATTTCCAGCTGTCTAAAAAGAATCCTCAATCAAGAGAAAGTCTCTATGCAAAGCACCTTTGAGAAAAGCATCAAAGACCTAGACAGTATTCTTGCAGAAACATCACATTCTCTGCTTCTGCAGGCAAGGAAGTTGGGTGGGGGGGAGGAACCCTACGAATAACGGTTGCTTGAAGAAAACACCAGAAGGAGTCATTTTTCTTTACTCAGAAGTCAATTTCCTACATTTGGTGTAAGTATTTTGATTTAACATAGTGACACGATAGTTGTTAATTATAATTTACAATGGCACTTCTTGCAAAACAAAACAAAAAAATCCATAAAGGAATTTATTAGAAATTTCCTAATACTCTCTTTGATACTTTTAGTTTGCTGATTTTGTTACTCTTAGCCACTGACAGAAGCCATTGTTCTACTGATATTTGAAAGCACTTGAAATAAATATTAAATTTAATGAAGTCTCTAAAGCCACATTAAGGAAATACAGCTCAACATACCCCCAAAACATTCATCAGCCCAAATAATCAATACTACAAAAAGGCATCAAACGTGATAAAAAGGAGACATCAGACTTGATAAAAAGATAACCAGCAAGCATGTTGGAATGAAGGCTTGTTATTTCTCATGCATCACAAAGATGGTATAGAAGGAGCATATGAGAGTGTGTAAGAGAAATTACTATTATGTAGCAGCAATAACATTGAAGTATTTTATACTGCTCATATTTTAAGTGAACTGAAATATAACTATATAAAATGTATTGTAAAACCTTTTGGAATTTTGTAGTAATTTTCAGCTCAAATGCTGAAAAAATTAGCATTAAACATAAAAATACATTAAAATGCAGATTTTAGCATAAAATAAAATAAACATTTTAAAGTGCATTTAGAAAAAATATACATTTGTCAAAAATATTTTAAATAACATGCCTTTTTTGTTGTTTTTTGTACCTTGAGGATGTAGAAATGGAATATGACAAATACATCGTATAGACTAATCTGTATCTACTTTACTGTCTTCTTCATTGCGTTATCCTACAGTAGGAGGTAACATTTTCTAAATTCGTGAAAACGTTTAGCAAATAAATCCATCCCAGATCCTTTTAAGAAACTCATATAGGCCATGACTTTCAAAACATGATATTTGAAAACAAAAGTAAAATTAATGAAATTTAGTATTAAGTTTTCATAAAAACCAGGTAAACAATAGAAGCACTAAAAACATGAAAACTTTGCACACACATTGTACGCTGAGTAGATTTGCTAATAGTCAATAAATACAATAATTGAAATTTTGCTTGTTATTTATTATTAATAATACGATAATTAGTCTAAAGGTCCAGTAATTCATATAAATAGGTTACTAATGTGAGAAAACGACCGTGGGAGATGAATTAACTCATTAGTTGATTGGTTCTTATTAGTAATTATCCTTTCCTTTGAGAGTATAAAGATTCCCATAAGTAAAATAGCATAGCCAGCACACTGATAATATTCTTAAAAGAATCATTTTTCAATTATACCCAAAGATGTTCTGGCATTAGTTAGTAAGCTGAGTTTTCTTGGCTGTATGATGTTAGGAGGAAGTGAAATCCACATCATTCAGAGAAGGGTGTACACCTCAAATGGTATTTTTTTAAAGATAAAATACTTTATCTAAAAATTTGATGTAATAAAATATGTATAGGAAATAAGAACCATTCAGTCCTTTTGTTAATGTTGCTAAGATTTTATTTTTTAAAAGACTGAACCCACAATTCAACAAAATTTTACTGTACAGATATGGACATATATCGTACATATATTACTAACTTGTTAATATAAAGGCAATAAATTACAATTTCTACCACTGCTGTTAGCATCTATTAAGGCTTGTTCCTATATTGTGGTTACAAACACAAGGATAATTTACCTGGCTACACATTGAAAGGAACCATACTAATTATTGTTTAGTATTTGAAATCAATCTTTTTTCATTCAAAGTACCAAAAACAAATCAGTTAAAATATATCATGAAGAATCATTTCCTTATTTTTTTAGTTTCCCACACACATTAATTTACAGGGCAAATTGACTTTAATGGACAACAACAACAACAAAACGAAGAAAATAATCACTAATGTAGGGGAAAAAATGGGGTCAGTATACAATCTAGTCTATCCTCAATGCAAAAGTCATCTACTGCAGGGGTCCCCAACCCTCGATACCAGGCCACAGCATGCCAGCAAGTGATCCACACAAACAAGCAAAGCCCCATCCGTAGAATGCAGGCAGCACACAAAACCATGCACCCTCTGTTCTGTGGAAAAACTTCTGTCCACGGAACTGGTCCTGGTGCCCAAAAGGTTGGGGACCTCTAATCTACTGCATCATAAGATAAGATAGCCTTTATTGTCATTTTTTTTACTGTGGGTACACTGGCACACATTAAAAATGAAATTCTGTTGCTTGCTCTCAAAAGTGTATATATACATAATACACATATAGACATGATATACATACTTATGTATATACCTACACCCTTAGATATAAATACATATAAATATTAATAACTTTCCATCTTAAATACATAGTGGAAAGAGGAAGCTTGAGAGTTCACAAACTTGATACTGTATGGAACAAAACTGTGACTGAATCTGGATGTTCTGCTTTGGATACCTGGAAACCTCCTCCCAGAAGGTAACAATGAAGCATAATGCATTTATTCTGGTTTAATATTTTCTGGGACAGAACCCACTTCATTAATTGCATGAAGTGTTCAATTAACTGGATAGTTTTATGCAGCTGGAGAGAGTGAAGGTAAAAAAAAAATGTAATTTTTTGAAAGAAGTGAGCTATTTTGAGTATTGAGTACATCCTGCCATCCCCCTCCCTATATCCTGCCATCTCCCCTCCCCATACTTTATGGCAGGATGCCATCAAAGCGAAGCAAGGCTGCAGCGATGTGATGGCAGATCTATCACAGGCATTCTGGGAATGCCACTTTTGTCATGGATACATTAAACCTGGTGATATACCCTGCTCCTTCTTTACTTACTAAAAATCATAACATTAACACTTTGATAGACTAAAATCATGAAAGGCAATGGAGATCAATGGAAAGTATACCTATTGATTACCACAACATATGGAAGATTGTAACTTGGAATGTAAGAATAATATATATAAACATCATAAAATGGTTACTGAATTAATTTAAAACATTATATACACTGGTTGTGAAATGAAGAGAAAAGGCAAAGATGCAAGAGATGTGACTGCAAGAGTACAGGTAATCCTGGACTAACAACCACAATGGAGCCCAATATTTCTATTGTTAAGTGAGACATCTGTTAAGTGATTTTTTCCTCATTTTACAACTTTTCTTGCCCCAGTTGTTAAGTGAATCACTGCAGTTGTTAAGTTAGTAACATGGTTGTTAAGTGAATCTGGCTTCCCCATTGACTTTGCTTGTTTGAAGGTTGCAAAAGGGGATCACATAACTGAGGACACTGCGATCATTATAAATATGACTGCCAAGCATCTGAATTTTGACCATGTGACCATGGGGATGCTGCCAAGATTGCAAGTATGAAAAATGGTCATAAGTCACTTTTTTCAATTATTATTATTATTATTATTATTATTAATTTAATTTATATACCGCCCTTCTCCCGCAGGACTCAGGGCGGTGCACAGCATATTAAAACAAGTACAAATACAAAATACAAAAATATAGACCCCTATAAAACCAAATTAAAAACCAAATATTAGAAGCTGTTATTCCTATTAAAATTATTCTTAAAATCATCCCTAAGTAA